>NW_027616561.1:0-244698 GCF_964187855.1 Myxine glutinosa
GGAAACCACTTTTGCGCTTGTATTAGTGTGGAAAAACCACTTTTCGCACTTGTGTTAGTGTTGAAAAACCACTTTTTGCACTTGTATTAGTGTTGAAAAACCACTTTTCGCACTTGTGCTGGTGCAGGAAACCACTTTTGCACTTGTATTAGTGTGGAAAAAACACTTTTTGCACTTGTGATAGTGTTGAAAAACCACTTTTCGCACTTTTGTTAGTGTTGAAAAACCACTTTTCACACTTGTGTTGGTGCAGGAAACCACTTTTGCACTTGTATTAGTGTGGAAAAACCACTTTTCGCACTTGTGTTAGTGTTGAAAAACCACTTTTCGCACTTGTGTTAGTGTTGAAAAACCACTTTTCGCACTAGTGTTGGTGCAGGAAACCACTTTTGCACTTGCATTAGTGTGGAAAAAACACTTTTCGCACTTGTGTTAGTGTTGAAAAACCACTTTTTGCACTTGTGTTAGTGTTGAAAAACCACTTTTCGCACTTGTGTTGGTGCAGGAAACCACTTTTGCACTTGTATTAGTGTGGAAAAAACACTTTTTGCACTTGTGATAGTGTTGAAAAACCACTTTTCGCACTTGTGTTAGTGTTGAAAAACCACTTTTCGCATTTGTGTTGGTGCAGGAAACCACTTTTGCACTTGTATTAGTGTTGAAAAACCACTTTTCGCACTTTTGTTAGTGGTGAAAAACCACTTTTCGCACTTGTGTTGGTGCAGGAAACCACTTTTGCACTTGTATTAGTGTGTAAAAAACACTTTTCGCACTTGTGTTAGTGTTGAAAAACCACTTTTCGCACTTGTGTTAGTGTTGAAAAACCTCTTTTCGCACTTGTGTTAGTGTTGAAAAACCACTTTTCGCAGTTGTGTTGGTGCAGGAAACCACTTTTGCACTTGTATTAGTGTGGAAAAAACACTTTTCGCACTTGTGTTAGTGTTGAAAAACCACTTTTCGCACTTGTGTTAGTCTTGAAAAACCACTTTTGCACTTGTATTAGTGTGGAAAAACCACTTTCCGCACTTGTGTTAGTGTTGAAAAACAACTTTTCGCACTTGTGTTAGTGTTGAAAAACCACTTTTCGCACTTGTGTTGGTGCAGGAAACCACTTTTGCACTTGTATTAGTGTGGAAAAAACACTTTTTGCACTTGTGATACTGTTGAAAAACCACTTTTCGCACTTGTGTTAGTGTTGAAAAACCACTTTTCGCACTTGTGTTGGTACAGGAAACCACTTTTGCACTTGTATTAGTGTGGAAAAACCACTTTTCGCACTTGTGTTAGTGTTGAAAAACCACTTTTCGCACTTGTGTTAGTGTTGAAAAACCACTTTTCGCACTTGTGTTAGTGTTGAAAAACCACTTTTCGCACTTGTGTTAGTGTTGAAAAACCACTTTTCGCACTTGTGTTGGTGCAGGAAACCACTTTTGCACTTGTATTAGTGTGGAAAAACCACTTTTCGCACTTGTGTTGGTGCAGGAAACCACTTTTGCACTTGTATTAGTGTGGAAAAACCACTTTTCGCACTTGTGTTAGTGTTGAAAAACCACTTTTCGCACTTGTGTTAGTGTTGAAAAACCACTTTTCGCACTTGTGTTTTTTTTTTTTTTTTTTTTTTTTTTTTTTTTTTTTTTTTTTTTTTTTTTTTTTTGTATACAATATCGAGGCTCGTGAAAGAGCGAACATTAATCACACAGAAAGACAAACCGACACATAAAACATATAACATAGGGAGCGGTAGACAAGATGGGGAGAGAGGGGGAAGGACACAAACACAACATTTGAGAGCAGGGACCGAGAGACATGGAGACATCGAGAGATCTGAGAGAGGGCGAGGGCTTTGGGGGGGGGGGGGGCGTGGGAAGGGGGCAGTGGGAGAGGTATAAAACATATGGACACTGCCAGGACTTCCAGGAAAGAAGTTGGAATTTCAAACAAGGTGGATCTGGGGTGAATTAGCGGGGGTAGAAAAGATCAAGGTTTTGGATGGGGGAAGATAAGAGATGGTGGTGAACAGCTGTTTTAAAGACCTGGAGGGAGGAGTGGGATTGAAGGGAGTGAGGGAGTTTGTTCCAGAGGCGGGAGAAAAGAGGAATGAAAGAGTGAAGGTGAGCGGAGAGCCGAGATTTCGGCAGTTTAACCATCAGAGGGTTGCTGGCAGATCTTGTGCGACCTGTAGGAATATTTGGGGGACAGAGCACAGAGAGAGCTGGGGGTGCAAGGCCGGAGAGGAGTCGGTAGAAGACAGAAAGACCACCTACCTGCCTGCGGTGAGTGAGTGAAAGGCCCTCAGAGATAGCTTCATCGCGGGAGATTCCAATAATTCTGAAAGCTTTGGTTTCAACAGCGTGAAGCCGAGCTAGGTGTGAGGCAGGAGCACCGGCCCATAGGGGAGAACAGTATTCCATTGAGCTGCGGATGAAAGCCTTGTATGTGGTGAGGAGCTCAGGTGTGCCGAGGAAGGACTTCGCACGACGGAGGATGCCCAGTCGGCGACTGGCTTTGGAGGCCAGCTTGGAAATGTGGTTTTCCCAAGAAAGATCATGGCAGATAGTGAGACCCAAAATCTTGAGCGACAGAACTTCTTGGAGAGGATTGTTGAGAAAGTAGATGGGAGGGTTGTCCAGTCGATCTTTTCGGAGAGACATAGTAAAAGTGTGAGATTTGTCAGGATTGAAAGACATGTTCCACTTGTTTGACCAGTCTGTGATTTTGTCCAGGTCTTCTGAGAGTGAGGAGGCAGCAGACTGCCGATCTGAGGGAAGAGGAATGGAGCGGCAGAGAGTGGAGTCATCAGCAAAGAGATAGAGAGGATTTTCGAGAGAGTCAGAGAGATCATTGATGAAGACCAGAAAAAGCACGGGGCCCAGAACACTGCCTTGGGGAACTCCAGCCTGAACAGGAAGAGGAGATGAGAGAAACCCATTCAGGGCCACACGTTGACGACGACTAGAGAGGAAGTCCGCCAGCCATGCGTGGAGATTTCCATGGATACCAAAGGAGGAGAGTTTGGTGAGCAGAGCGGGGTGCCAGACCGTGTCGAAGGCACGTGATATGTCGAGGGAGACAGCTCTAATTTCATGTTTGGCATTGAGGACCTCCATCCATTGTTGAGACAGCAGAAGCAGCATGTCCAGAGTAGAGTGACCTGGTCTGAAACCAAATTGATGATCAGAGATCAAGCCATTGGAGAAGAGGAAAGATTTCATATCAGAAGCAATGATGGATTCCATGACTTTGCTGATAATTGGGAGAAGGCTGATTGGTCTGTAGTTGCTAGGATCTGTTTTTGCACCTTTTTTGTGCAAAGCGGTGATGTTGGCTGATTTCCAAGCAGATGGCAGTTGACCTTGAGCAAAAGAGAGGGTGAAGAGAACAGAGAGAGGGTGAGATAGAGCAGCAGAGCAGGATTTTAGGACCCGTGGGCTGATGCCGTCGGGTCCAGTTGCAGAATCAGAGTCGAGGGTTGACAGAAAACTTTTCCACCTTGTCAGGAGGAAAGGACACGGAGTCCAGGAGCAGCAGGGTACGACTGGGTATGGTGGGTACAGAGAGGGATGGGTTTGGGACACAAGATTTAGAGGCAAACACAGAGTTGAGGCATTCAGCTTTTTCACGTGCGGAGTCAGCTGTGTAGCCGTTTGAGGTAAGGGAGGGGATGGAGGGGGAACAAACACCAGAAACGGATTTGACCAGACGCCACCAGGATTTGGAAGAGGGAGACAGATAAGAGAGTTCGGTCTTGAGAACGGAGAGATATTGTTTCCTGGCTCTCCTGAGGGTGGACACACACTTGTTTCGGGCTTTGTGAAAGGAAATGAGATTTCCTTCCGTTGGATTTGCTTTCCAGGAGACGAAGGCAAGTTGTTTCTGGGCAACAGCCTCACCACAAGATTCCGTGTACCATGGACGGGAGGAAGGGTATGACAACTGAAGACGAGATGGGATAAATCTGTGCATGAGAGAGAGCAATTTACTTTGGAAGAATTCCCAGGATGAGTTGATGTCAGAGGTGGTAGAGATGGGAGACCAGTCCAGATGATTGATGGCTGCTTGAAGACCGTGCCAGTTGGCCTGAGTGAAATGCCAGACTCGTCGACGCTGAGCAGGCTCCCTGAGGATGGTCAGAGAGATGTCCACTTTAACAAGGACATGATCAGATGTTCCGATCGGAGCAGAAGAAGAGCAGCAGACATTTTCAGGGAAGTTAGTCATAATCAAGTCCAGAAGAGAAGATGTTCCGTTGACTGAGATCCGGGTCGGGAAATTGACAGATTGTGTCAGTCCCAGTGAGTCGCAGAAGTCCTTTGCTGAGGAGCCATGGCTGGTGAGAGAGGTACCCACACCCAGCCAACTGGCATGATGACAGTTGAAATCACCACATATGAGGAAGAGAGAGTTGGGATGAGTAGATAGAAGTTGGTCCATATCATCAGACAGCGAGATGTAGATGGAGTCATCACTGTTTGGTGGACGGTACAACACACATATGAACAAGAGGTGGGAGCGAAGGGGAAGCCGTAGCCAGAGGTATTCCTGGGGGTGAGGTGGAGAGAGTGCAGTGCAGGGCGAGTGAGGAAGAGAGTTTTTGATAAAGATAGCAACCCCGCCTCCAGGACGAGGCTCAGGTCTATCATACCGGAGGAGGGAGTAGCCCGGGAGAGATACTATGGAATCAGAGACATCATAAAGGAGGAAAGTTTCTGTTAAGCAGATCACGTCTGGTTTGACAGAAGCAACCTGTATGGAGAGATCGGTTAAGTTTGAACGAAGGCCCCGGATGTTTGAGGTCCATACCGTTAATGAAGAGGAAGGGGGAGCATCAGATACAGAACAGGGGGGAGGAGGGGTAGGGTAAGATGTGGAAGAGGTGGAAGAGGTAGGGAGAGCTGTTGAAGGTGTGTCAGAGATTTCAGAATAGCTCGGAGAAAGGGAAGGATGGGGCGGACAAAAGGTTTGATGGTGATTGGGTGAGCCACAATGAGGTGTTATTTGAGGAGGGGGAAGAGAGAGGCAGAAGGTTGGGGGAGATGGAGGTGAGAGTTTGAAGGGGGAAGAAGCGGGGAGGACGCTTTGAGGAGGGGGAGTGAGCGGGGGGAAATTGAGAAGCAATGAGGGTGGGGAGATTTGAAGGGGAGGGGTGAGGGGGGAGTTTGGGAGGGAAGGGACAAGGGGAGGGATTTGAAAGGGATGGGATATGGGGGAGATTTGGAGGGGAGGGGTGAGGCAGGAGTCTAGGAGGGGAGGGGCGAGGGGGCGTCTTGGCGGGGAGGGGTGAGGGGGTAGTTTAGGAGGGAGGGGGCAAGGGGGGAGATTTGAAAGGGATGGGTGATGGGGAAGATTTGGAGGGGAGGGGTGATGGGGAAGATTTGGAGGGGAGGGGTTATGGGGAAGATTTGGAGGGGAGGGGTGAGATTGGATTTTTGAAAGTGTACGATTTATGGGAAACGAACATTTATTGCAAAATGAGTTTCTTGTGACCTTCGAGTTAAAAATACGTTTAAGGACGCTGGATGGAGGATGGAGTGCAGGAGAGTTTAGGGAATGTAGAACAAAGGCACTATAGGAGATGGATATTTTTTTGGGGATGAATTGATTTGGTGAGCAAGTCGAAAGCAGCCTTTTAAAGAAGAAGAAGAAAAAGGTGTTATAAAATATGACGGAATACATAACTTGAGGGGAAAGTGTAAACATTGAAGGTTAATGAGTGAAAACTATCTGGGGAAATGGGGGAGAAACACGTGGTCGAAGAACGAACGAACGAATAAGAATGAATAAACGAATGAGAACAGAGAAGGAAATGTTTTTTTTTTTTTTTTTTTTTTTTGAGTTGAGATTTACACAAGGAAGTAGGCTATGGGTGAAAAGACTGGGAATACAGAGAACGAAAGTTATTGGATCACAAACGACGGACCACTGAGAGAAAAACAAAGCCTCAAGGTTGTACAGTGCACACTGTACAAGGCCTTGCTCGCGACACGGCAAACAGACGATCAATTTATGAAAGATAAACACCGAGAAACAACCAAAGTTGCACACAATAACTTCACACACCGAAAGATAAATACAGTTTCGACAAAATACAATTGTGAACAGACTTAACTTCGAAAAACGTGGAGACCGTGTGGAGCTTCGAAAATCCCTGCCGCCGTCTCCAAGATCTCGCGAGATCTCCAAGTGTTAGTGTTGAAAAACCACTTTTTGCACTTGTATTAGTGTTGAAAAACCACTTTTCGCACTTGTATTAGTGTTGAAAAACCACTTTTCGCACTTGTGTTGGTGCAGGAAACCACTTTTGCACTTGTATTAGTGTGGGAAAACCACTTTTCGCACTTGTGTTAGTGTTGAAAAACCACTTTTCGCACTTGTGTTAGTGTTGAAAAACCACTTTTCGCACTTGTGCTGGTGCAGGAAACCACTTTTGCACTTGTATTAGTGTGGAAAAAACACTTTTTGCACTTGTGATAGTGTTGAAAAACCACTTTTCGCACTTTTGTTAGTGTTGAAAAACCACTTTTCACACTTGTGTTGGTGCAGGAAACCACTTTTGCACTTGTATTAGTGTGGAAAAACCACTTTTCGCACTTGTGTTAGTGTTGAAAAACCACTTTTCGCACTTGTGTTAGTGTTGAAAAACCACTTTTCACACTAGTGTTGGTGCAGGAAACCACTTTTGCACTTGCATTAGTGTGGAAAAAACACTTTTCGTACTTGTGTTAGTGTTGAAAAACCACTTTTTGCACTTGTGTTAGTGTTGAAAAACCACTTTTCGCACTTGTGTTGGTGCAGGAAACCACTTTTGCACTTGTATTAGTGTGGAAAAAACACTTTTTGCACTTGTGATAGTGTTGAAAAACCACTTTTCGCACTTGTGTTAGTGTTGAAAAACCACTTTTCGCACTTGTGTTGGTGCAGGAAACCACTTTTGCACTTGTATTAGTGTTGAAAAACCACTTTTCGCACTTTTGTTAGTGGTGAAAAACCACTTTTCGCACTTGTGTTGGTGCAGGAAACCACTTTTGCACTTGTATTAGTGTGTAAAAAACACTTTTCGCACTTGTGTTAGTGTTGAAAAACCACTTTTCGCACTTGTGTTAGTGTTGAAAAACCTCTTTTCGCACTTGTGTTAGTGTTGAAAAACCACTTTTCGCAGTTGTGTTGGTGCAGGAAACCACTTTTGCACTTGTATTAGTGTGGAAAAAACACTTTTCGCACTTGTGTTAGTGTTGAAAAACCACTTTTCGCACTTGTGTTAGTCTTGAAAAACCACTTTTGCACTTGTATTAGTGTGGAAAAACCACTTTCCGCACTTGTGTTAGTGTTGAAAAACAACTTTTCGCACTTGTGTTAGTGTTGAAAAACCACTTTTCGCACTTGTGTTGGTGCAGGAAACCACTTTTGCACTTGTATTAGTGTGGAAAAAACACTTTTTGCACTTGTGATACTGTTGAAAAACCACTTTTCGCACTTGTGTTAGTGTTGAAAAACCACTTTTCGCACTTGTGTTGGTACAGGAAACCACTTTTGCACTTGTATTAGTGTGGAAAAACCACTTTTCGCACTTGTGTTAGTGTTGAAAAACCACTTTTCGCACTTGTGTTAGTGTTGAAAAACCACTTTTCGCACTTGTGTTAGTGTTGAAAAACCACTTTTCGCACTTGTGTTAGTGTTGAAAAACCACTTTTCGCACTTGTGTTGGTGCAGGAAACCACTTTTGCACTTGTATTAGTGTGGAAAAACCACTTTTCGCACTTGTGTTGGTGCAGGAAACCACTTTTGCACTTGTATTAGTGTGGAAAAACCACTTTTCGCACTTGTGTTAGTGTTGAAAAACCACTTTTCGCACTTGTGTTAGTGTTGAAAAACCACTTTTCGCACTTGTGTTAGTGTTGAAAAACCACTTTTTGCACTTGTATTAGTGTTGAAAAACCACTTTTCGCACTTGTGTTGGTGCAGGAAACCACTTTTGCACTTGTATTAGTGTGGAAAAAACACTTTTTGCACTTGTGATAGTGTTGAAAAACCACTTTTCGCACTTTTGTTAGTGTTGAAAAACCACTTTTCACACTTGCGTTGGTGCAGGAAACCACTTGTGCACTTGTATTAGTGTGGAAAAACCACTTTTCACACTTGTGTTAGTGTTGAAAAACCACTGTTCGCACTTGTGTTAGTGTTGAAAAACCACTTTTCGCACTTGTGTTAGTGTTGAAAAAACACTTTTCGCACTAGTGTTGGTGCAGGAAACCACTTTTGCACTTGTATTAGTGTGGAAAAAACACTTTTCGCACTTGTGTTAGTGTTGAAAAACCACTTTTTGCACTTGTGTTAGTGTTGAAAAACCACTTTTCGCACTTGTGTTGGTGCAGGAAACCACTTTTGCACTTGTATTAGTGTGGAAAAAACACTTTTTGCACTTATGATAGTGTTGAAAAACCACTTTTCGCACTTGTGTTAGTGTTGAAAAACCACTTTTCGCACTTGTGTTTGTGCAGGAAACCACTTTTGCACTTGTATTAGTGTGGAAAAACCACTTTTCGCACTTGTGTTAGTGTTGAAAAACCACTTTTCGCACTTGTTTTAGTGTTGAAAAACCACTTTTCGCACTTGTGTTGGTGCAGGAAACCACTTTTGCACTTGTATTAGTGTGGAAAAACCACTTTTTGCACTTGTGTTATTGTTGAAAAACCACTTTTCGCACTTGTGTTAGTGCAGGAAACCACTTTTGCACTTGTATTAGTGTGGAAAAAACACTTTTTGCACTTGTGATAGTGTTGAAAAACCACTTTTTGCACTTGTATTAGTGTGGAAAAAACACTTTTTGCACTTGTATTAGTGTGGAAAAAACACTTTTTGCACTTGTGATAGTGTTGAAAAACCACTTTTTGCACTTGTGTTAGTGTTGAAAAACCACTTTTCGCACTTGTGTTGGTGCAGGAAACCGCTTTTGCACTTGTATTACTGTGGAAAAACCACTTTTCGCACTTGTGTTAGTGTTGAAAAACAACTTTTCGCACTTGTGTTAGTGTTGAAAAACCACTTTTCGCACTTGTGTTGGTGCAGGAAACCACTTTTGCACTTGTATTAGTGTGGAAAAACCACTTTTCGCACTTGTGTTAGTGTTGAAAAACCACTTTTCGCACTTGTATTAGTGTTGAAAAACCACTTTTTGCACTTGTGTTGGTGCAGGAAACCACTTTTGCACTTGTATTAGTGTGGAAAAAACACTTTTTGCACTTGTGATACTGTTGAAAAACCACTTTTCGCACTTGTGTTAGTGTTGAAAAACCACTTTTCGCACTTGAGTTGGTGCAGGAAACCACTTTTGCACTTGTATTAGTGTGGAAAAAACCACTTTTCGCACTTGTGTTAGTGTTGAAAAACCACTTTTTGCACTTGTGTTAGTGTTGAAAAACCACTTTTCGCACTTGTGTTAGTGTTGAAAAACCACTTTTCGCACTTGTGTTGGTGCAGGAAACCACTTTTGCACTTGTATTAGTGTGGAAAAAACACTTTTCGCACTTGTGTTAGTGTTGAAAAACCACTTTTCGCACTTGTGTTAGTGTTGAAAAACCACTTTTCGCACTTGTGTTGGTGCAGGAAACCACTTTTGCACTTGTATTAGTGTGGAAAAAACACTTTTCGCACTTGTGTTAGTGTTGAAAAACCACTTTTCGCACTTGTGTTAGTGTTGAAAAACCTCTTTTCGCACTTGTGTTAGTGTTGAAAAACCACTTTTCGCAGTTGTGTTGGTGCAGGAAACCACTTTTGCACTTGTATTAGTGTGGAAAAAACACTTTTCGCACTTGTGTTAGTCTTGAAAAACCACTTTTCGCACTTGTGTTAGTCTTGAAAAACCACTTTTGCACTTGTATTAGTGTGGAAAAACCACTTTCCGCACTTGTGTTAGTGTTGAAAAACAACTTTTCGCACTTGTGTTAGTGTTGAAAAACCACTTTTCGCACTTGTGTTGGTGCAGGAAACCACTTTTGCACTTGTATTAGTGTGGAAAAACCACTTCGCACTTGTGTTAGTGTTGAAAAACCACTTTTCGCACTTGTGTTAGTGTTGAAAAACCACTTTTCGCACTTGTGTTAGTGTTGAAAAACCACTTTTCGCACTTGTGTTAGTGTTGAAAAACCACTTTTCGCACTTGTGTTGGTGCAGGAAACCACTTTTGCACTTGTATTAGTGTGGAAAAACCACTTTTCGCACTTGTGTTGGTGCAGGAAACCACTTTTGCACTTGTATTAGTGTGGAAAAACCACTTTTCGCACTTATGTTAGTGTTGAAAAACCACTTTTCGCACTTGTGTTAGTGTTGAAAAACCACTTTTCGCACTTGTGTTGGTGCAGGAAACCACTTTTGCACTTGTATTAGTGTGGAAAAACCACTTTTCGCACTTGTGTTAGTGTTGAAAAACCACTTTTCGCACTTGTGTTGGTGCAGGAAACCACTTTTGCACTTGTATTAGTGTGGAAAACCACTTTTCGCACTTGTGTTAGTGTTGAAAAACCACTTTTCGCACTGTGTTGGTGCAGGAAACCACTTTTGCACTTGTATTAGTGTGGAAAAACCACTTTTCGCACTTGTGTTGGTGCAGGAAACCACTTTTGCACTTGTATTAGTGTGGAAAAACCACCTTTCGCACTTATGTTAGTGTTGAAAAACCACTTTTCGCAATTGTGTTCGTGTTGAAAAACCACTTTTCGCACTTGTGTTAGTGTTGAAAAACCACTTTTTGCACTTGTATTAGTGTTGAAAAACCACTTTTCGCACTTGTGTTGGTGCAGGAAACCACTTTTGCACTTGTATTAGTGTGGAAAAACCACTTTTCGCACTTGTGTTAGTGTTGAAAAACCACTTTTCGCACTTGTGTTGGTGTTGAAAAACCACTTTTCGCACTTGTGTTAGTGTTGAAAAACCACTTTTTGCACTTGTGCTGGTGCAGGAAACCACTTTTGCGCTTGTATTAGTGTGGAAAAACCACTTTTCGCACTTGTGTTAGTGTTGAAAAACCACTTTTTGCACTTGTATTAGTGTTGAAAAACCACTTTTCGCACTTGTGCTGGTGCAGGAAACCACTTTTGCACTTGCATTAGTGTGGAAAAAACACTTTTTGCACTTGTGATAGTGTTGAAAAACCACTTTTCGCACTTTTGTTAGTGTTGAAAAACCACTTTTCACACTTGTGTTGGTGCAGGAAACCACTTTTGCACTTGTATTAGTGTGGAAAAACCACTTTTCGCACTTGTGTTAGTGTTGAAAAACCACTTTTCGCACTTGTGTTAGTGTTGAAAAACCACTTTTCGCACTAGTGTTGGTGCAGGAAACCACTTTTGCACTTGCATTAGTGTGGAAAAAACACTTTTCGCACTTGTGTTAGTGTTGAAAAACCACTTTTTGCACTTGTATTAGTGTTGAAAAACCACTTTTCGCACTTGTGTTGGTGCAGGAAACCACTTTTGCACTTGTATTAGTGTGGAAAAAACACTTTTTGCACTTGTGATAGTGTTGAAAAACCACTTTTCGCACTTGTGTTAGTGTTGAAAAACCACTTTTCGCATTTGTGTTGGTGCAGGAAACCACTTTTGCACTTGTATTAGTGTTGAAAAACCACTTTTCGCACTTTTGTTAGTGGTGAAAAACCACTTTTCGCACTTGTGTTGGTGCAGGAAACCACTTTTGCACTTGTATTAGTGTGTAAAAAACACTTTTCACACTTGTATTAGTGTTGAAAAACCACTTTTCGCACTTGTGTTAGTGTTGAAAAACCTCTTTTCGCACTTGTGTTAGTGTTGAAAAACCACTTTTCGCAGTTGTGTTGGTGCAGGAAACCACTTTTGCACTTGTATTAGTGTGGAAAAAACACTTTTCGCACTTGTGTTAGTGTTGAAAAACCACTTTTCGCACTTGTGTTAGTCTTGAAAAACCACTTTTGCACTTGTATTAGTGTGGAAAAACCACTTTCCGCACTTGTGTTAGTGTTGAAAAACAACTTTTCGCACTTGTGTTAGTGTTGAAAAACCACTTTTCGCACTTGTGTTGGTGCAGGAAACCACTTTTGCACTTGTATTAGTGTGGAAATAACACTTTTTGCACTTGTGATACTGTTGAAAAACCACTTTTCGCACTTGTGTTAGTGTTGAAAAACCACTTTTCGCACTTGTGTTGGTACAGGAAACCACTTTTGCACTTGTATTAGTGTGGAAAAACCACTTTTCGCACTTGTGTTAGTGTTGAAAAACCACTTTTCGCACTTGTGTTAGTGTTGAAAAACCACTTTTCGCACTTGTGTTAGTGTTGAAAAACCACTTTTCGCACTTGTGTTAGTGTTGAAAAACCACTTTTCGCACTTGTGTTGGTGCAGGAAACCACTTTTGCACTTGTATTAGTGTGGAAAAACCACTTTTCGCACTTGTGTTGGTGCAGGAAACCACTTTTGCACTTGTATTAGTGTGGAAAAACCACTTTTCGCACTTGTGTTAGTGTTGAAAAACCACTTTTCGCACTTGTGTTAGTGTTGAAAAACCACTTTTCGCACTTGTGTTAGTGTTGAAAAACCACTTTTTGCACTTGTATTAGTGTTGAAAAACCACTTTTCGCACTTGTGTTGGTGCAGGAAACCACTTTTGCACTTGTATTAGTGTGGGAAAACCACTTTTTGCACTTGTGTTAGTGTTGAAAAACCACTTTTCGCACTTGTGTTAGTGTTGAAAAACCACTTTTCGCACTTGTGCTGGTGCAGGAAACCACTTTTGCACTTGTATTAGTGTGGAAAAAACACTTTTTGCACTTGTGATAGTGTTGAAAAACCACTTTTCGCACTTTTGTTAGTGTTGAAAAACCACTTTTCACACTTGTGTTGGTGCAGGAAACCACTTTTGCACTTGTATTAGTGTGGAAAAACCACTTTTCGCACTTGTGTTAGTGTTGAAAAACCACTTTTCGCACTTGTGTTAGTGTTGAAAAACCACTTTTCGCACTAGTGTTGGTGCAGGAAACCACTTTTGCACTTGCATTAGTGTGGAAAAAACACTTTTCGCACTTGTGTTAGTGTTGAAAAACCACTTTTTGCACTTGTGTTAGTGTTGAAAAACCACTTTTCGCACTTGTGTTGGTGCAGGAAACCACTTTTGCACTTGTATTAGTGTGGAAAAAACACTTTTTGCACTTGTGATAGTGTTGAAAAACCACTTTTCGCACTTGTGTTAGTGTTGAAAAACCACTTTTCGCACTTGTGTTGGTGCAGGAAACCACTTTTGCACTTGTATTAGTGTTGAAAAACCACTTTTCGCACTTTTGTTAGTGGTGAAAAACCACTTTTCGCACTTGTGTTGGTGCAGGAAACCACTTTTGCACTTGTATTAGTGTGTAAAAAACACTTTTCGCACTTGTGTTAGTGTTGAAAAACCACTTTTCGCACTTGTGTTAGTGTTGAAAAACCTCTTTTCGCACTTGTGTTAGTGTTGAAAAACCACTTTTCGCAGTTGTGTTGGTGCAGGAAACCACTTTTGCACTTGTATTAGTGTGGAAAAAACACTTTTCGCACTTGTGTTAGTGTTGAAAAACCACTTTTCGCACTTGTGTTAGTCTTGAAAAACCACTTTTGCACTTGTATTAGTGTGGAAAAACCACTTTCCGCACTTGTGTTAGTGTTGAAAAACAACTTTTCGCACTTGTGTTAGTGTTGAAAAACCACTTTTCGCACTTGTGTTGGTGCAGGAAACCACTTTTGCACTTGTATTAGTGTGGAAAAAACACTTTTTGCACTTGTGATACTGTTGAAAAACCACTTTTCGCACTTGTGTTAGTGTTGAAAAACCACTTTTCGCACTTGTGTTGGTACAGGAAACCACTTTTGCACTTGTATTAGTGTGGAAAAACCACTTTTCGCACTTGTGTTAGTGTTGAAAAACCACTTTTCGCACTTGTGTTAGTGTTGAAAAACCACTTTTCGCACTTGTGTTAGTGTTGAAAAACCACTTTTCGCACTTGTGTTAGTGTTGAAAAACCACTTTTCGCACTTGTGTTGGTGCAGGAAACCACTTTTGCACTTGTATTAGTGTGGAAAAACCACTTTTCGCACTTGTGTTGGTGCAGGAAACCACTTTTGCACTTGTATTAGTGTGGAAAAACCACTTTTCGCACTTGTGTTAGTGTTGAAAAACCACTTTTCGCACTTGTGTTAGTGTTGAAAAACCACTTTTCGCACTTGTGTTAGTGTTGAAAAACCACTTTTTGCACTTGTATTAGTGTTGAAAAACCACTTTTCGCACTTGTGTTGGTGCAGGAAACCACTTTTGCACTTGTATTAGTGTGGGAAAACCACTTTTCGCACTTGTGTTAGTGTTGAAAAACCACTTTTCGCACTTGTGTTAATGTTGAAAAACCACTTTTCGCACTTGTGTTAGTGTTGAAAAACCACTTTTCGCACTTGTGTTGGTGCAGGAAACCACTTTTGCACTTGTATTAGTGTGGAAAAAACACTTTTTGCACTTGTGATAGTGTTGAAAAACCACTTTTCGCACTTTTGTTAGTGTTGAAAAACCACTTTTCACACTTGCGTTGGTGCAGGAAACCACTTGTGCACTTGTATTAGTGTGGAAAAACCACTTTTCACACTTGTGTTAGTGTTGAAAAACCACTGTTCGCACTTGTGTTAGTGTTGAAAAACCACTTTTCGCACTTGTATTAGTGTTGAAAAAACACTTTTCGCACTAGTGTTGGTGCAGGAAACCACTTTTGCACTTGTATTAGTGTGGAAAAAACACTTTTCGCACTTGTGTTAGTGTTGAAAAACCACTTTTTGCACTTGTGTTAGTGTTGAAAAACCACTTTTCGCACTTGTGTTGGTGCAGGAAACCACTTTTGCACTTGTATTAGTGTGGAAAAAACACTTTTTGCACTTATGATAGTGTTGAAAAACCACTTTTCGCACTTGTGTTAGTGTTGAAAAACCACTTTTCGCACTTGTGTTTGTGCAGGAAACCACTTTTGCACTTGTATTAGTGTGGAAAAACCACTTTTCGCACTTGTGTTAGTGTTGAAAAACCACTTTTCGCACTTGTTTTAGTGTTGAAAAACCACTTTTCGCACTTGTGTTGGTGCAGGAAACCACTTTTGCACTTGTATTAGTGTGGAAAAACCACTTTTTGCACTTGTGTTATTGTTGAAAAACCACTTTTCGCACTTGTGTTAGTGCAGGAAACCACTTTTGCACTTGTATTAGTGTGGAAAAAACACTTTTTGCACTTGTGATAGTGTTGAAAAACCACTTTTTGCACTTGTATTAGTGTGGAAAAAACACTTTTTGCACTTGTATTAGTGTGGAAAAAACACTTTTTGCACTTGTGATAGTGTTGAAAAACCACTTTTTGCACTTGTGTTAGTGTTGAAAAACCACTTTTCGCACTTGTGTTGGTGCAGGAAACCGCTTTTGCACTTGTATTACTGTGGAAAAACCACTTTTCGCACTTGTGTTAGTGTTGAAAAACAACTTTTCGCACTTGTGTTAGTGTTGAAAAACCACTTTTCGCACTTGTGTTGGTGCAGGAAACCACTTTTGCACTTGTATTAGTGTGGAAAAACCACTTTTCGCACTTGTGTTAGTGTTGAAAAACCACTTTTCGCACTTGTATTAGTGTTGAAAAACCACTTTTTGCACTTGTGTTGGTGCAGGAAACCACTTTTGCACTTGTATTAGTGTGGAAAAAACACTTTTTGCACTTGTGATACTGTTGAAAAACCACTTTTCGCACTTGTGTTAGTGTTGAAAAACCACTTTTCGCACTTGAGTTGGTGCAGGAAACCACTTTTGCACTTGTATTAGTGTGGAAAAAACCACTTTTCGCACTTGTGTTAGTGTTGAAAAACCACTTTTTGCACTTGTGTTAGTGTTGAAAAACCACTTTTCGCACTTGTGTTAGTGTTGAAAAACCACTTTTCGCACTTGTGTTGGTGCAGGAAACCACTTTTGCACTTGTATTAGTGTGGAAAAAACACTTTTCACACTTGTGTTAGTGTTGAAAAACCACTTTTCGCACTTGTGTTAGTGTTGAAAAACCACTTTTCGCACTTGTGTTGGTGCAGGAAACCACTTTTGCACTTGTATTAGTGTGGAAAAAACACTTTTCGCACTTGTGTTAGTGTTGAAAAACCACTTTTCGCACTTGTGTTAGTGTTGAAAAACCTCTTTTCGCACTTGTGTTAGTGTTGAAAAACCACTTTTCGCAGTTGTGTTGGTGCAGGAAACCACTTTTGCACTTGTATTAGTGTGGAAAAAACACTTTTCGCACTTGTGTTAGTGTTGAAAAACCACTTTTCGCACTTGTGTTAGTCTTGAAAAACCACTTTTGCACTTGTATTAGTGTGGAAAAACCACTTTCCGCACTTGTGTTAGTGTTGAAAAACAACTTTTCGCACTTGTGTTAGTGTTGAAAAACCACTTTTTGCACTTGTGTTGGTGCAGGAAACCACTTTTGCACTTGTAATAGTGTGGAAAAAACACTTTTTGCACTTGTGATAGTGTTGAAAAACCACTTTTCGCACTTGTGTTAGTGTTGAAAAACCACTTTTCGCACTTGTGTTAGTGTTGAAAAACCACTTTTCGCACTTGTGTTAGTGTTGAAAAACCACTTTTCGCACTTGTGTTGGTGCAGGAAACCACTTTTGCACTTGTATTAGTGTGGAAAAACCACTTTTCGCACTTGTGTTGGTGCAGGAAACCACTTTTGCACTTGTATTAGTGTGGAAAAACCACTTTTCGCACTTGTGTTAGTGTTGAAAAACCACTTTTCGCACTTGTGTTAGTGTTGAAAAACCACTTTTCGCACTTGTGTTAGTGTTGAAAAAACACTTTTTGCACTTGTATTAGTGTTGAAAAACCACTTTTCGCACTTGTGTTGGTGCAGGAAACCACTTTTGCACTTGTATTAGTGTGGGAAAACCACTTTTTGCACTTGTGTTAGTGTTGAAAAACCACTTTTCGCACTTGTGTTAGTGTTGAAAAACCACTTTTCGCACTTGTGCTGGTGCAGGAAACCACTTTTGCACTTGTATTAGTGTGGAAAAAACACTTTTTGCACTTGTGATAGTGTTGAAAAACCACTTTTCGCACTTTTGTTAGTGTTGAAAAACCACTTTTCACACTTGTGTTGGTGCAGGAAACCACTTTTGCACTTGTATTAGTGTGGAAAAACCACTTTTCGCACTTGTGTTAGTGTTGAAAAACCACTTTTCGCACTTGTGTTAGTGTTGAAAAACCACTTTTCGCACTAGTGTTGGTGCAGGAAACCACTTTTGCACTTGCATTAGTGTGGAAAAAACACTTTTCGCACTTGTGTTAGTGTTGAAAAACCACTTTTTGCACTTGTGTTAGTGTTGAAAAACCACTTTTCGCACTTGTGTTGGTGCAGGAAACCACTTTTGCACTTGTATTAGTGTGGAAAAAACACTTTTTGCACTTGTGATAGTGTTGAAAAACCACTTTTCGCACTTGTGTTAGTGTTGAAAAACCACTTTTCGCACTTGTGTTGGTGCAGGAAACCACTTTTGCACTTGTATTAGTGTTGAAAAACCACTTTTCGCACTTTTGTTAGTGGTGAAAAACCACTTTTCGCACTTGTGTTGGTGCAGGAAACCACTTTTGCACTTGTATTAGTGTGTAAAAAACACTTTTCGCACTTGTGTTAGTGTTGAAAAACCACTTTTCGCACTTGTGTTAGTGTTGAAAAACCTCTTTTCGCACTTGTGTTAGTGTTGAAAAACCACTTTTCGCAGTTGTGTTGGTGCAGGAAACCACTTTTGCACTTGTATTAGTGTGGAAAAAACACTTTTCGCACTTGTGTTAGTGTTGAAAAACCACTTTTCGCACTTGTGTTAGTCTTGAAAAACCACTTTTGCACTTGTATTAGTGTGGAAAAACCACTTTCCGCACTTGTGTTAGTGTTGAAAAACAACTTTTCGCACTTGTGTTAGTGTTGAAAAACCACTTTTCGCACTTGTGTTGGTGCAGGAAACCACTTTTGCACTTGTATTAGTGTGGAAAAAACACTTTTTGCACTTGTGATACTGTTGAAAAACCACTTTTCGCACTTGTGTTAGTGTTGAAAAACCACTTTTCGCACTTGTGTTGGTACAGGAAACCACTTTTGCACTTGTATTAGTGTGGAAAAACCACTTTTCGCACTTGTGTTAGTGTTGAAAAACCACTTTTCGCACTTGTGTTAGTGTTGAAAAACCACTTTTCGCACTTGTGTTAGTGTTGAAAAACCACTTTTCGCACTTGTGTTAGTGTTGAAAAACCACTTTTCGCACTTGTGTTGGTGCAGGAAACCACTTTTGCACTTGTATTAGTGTGGAAAAACCACTTTTCGCACTTGTGTTGGTGCAGGAAACCACTTTTGCACTTGTATTAGTGTGGAAAAACCACTTTTCGCACTTGTGTTAGTGTTGAAAAACCACTTTTCGCACTTGTGTTAGTGTTGAAAAACCACTTTTCGCACTTGTGTTAGTGTTGAAAAACCACTTTTTGCACTTGTATTAGTGTTGAAAAACCACTTTTCGCACTTGTGTTGGTGCAGGAAACCACTTTTGCACTTGTATTAGTGTGGGAAAACCACTTTTCGCACTTGTGTTAGTGTTGAAAAACCACTTTTCGCACTTGTGTTAATGTTGAAAAACCACTTTTCGCACTTGTGTTAGTGTTGAAAAACCACTTTTCGCACTTGTGTTGGTGCAGGAAACCACTTTTGCACTTGTATTAGTGTGGAAAAACCACTTTTCGCACTTGTGTTAGTGTTGAAAAACCACTTTTCGCACTTGTGTTAGTGTTGAAAAACCACTTTTCACACTTGCGTTGGTGCAGGAAACCACTTGTGCACTTGTATTAGTGTGGAAAAACCACTTTTCACACTTGTGTTAGTGTTGAAAAACCACTGTTCGCACTTGTGTTAGTGTTGAAAAACCACTTTTCGCACTTGTGTTAGTGTTGAAAAAACACTTTTCGCACTAGTGTTGGTGCAGGAAACCACTTTTGCACTTGTATTAGTGTGGAAAAAACACTTTTCGCACTTGTGTTAGTGTTGAAAAACCACTTTTTGCACTTGTGTTAGTGTTGAAAAACCACTTTTCGCACTTGTGTTGGTGCAGGAAACCACTTTTGCACTTGTATTAGTGTGGAAAAAACACTTTTTGCACTTATGATAGTGTTGAAAAACCACTTTTCGCACTTGTGTTAGTGTTGAAAAACCACTTTTCGCACTTGTGTTTGTGCAGGAAACCACTTTTGCACTTGTATTAGTGTGGAAAAACCACTTTTCGCACTTGTGTTAGTGTTGAAAAACCACTTTTCGCACTTGTTTTAGTGTTGAAAAACCACTTTTCGCACTTGTGTTGGTGCAGGAAACCACTTTTGCACTTGTATTAGTGTGGAAAAACCACTTTTTGCACTTGTGTTATTGTTGAAAAACCACTTTTCGCACTTGTGTTAGTGCAGGAAACCACTTTTGCACTTGTATTAGTGTGGAAAAAACACTTTTTGCACTTGTGATAGTGTTGAAAAACCACTTTTTGCACTTGTATTAGTGTGGAAAAAACACTTTTTGCACTTGTATTAGTGTGGAAAAAACACTTTTTGCACTTGTGATAGTGTTGAAAAACCACTTTTTGCACTTGTGTTAGTGTTGAAAAACCACTTTTCGCACTTGTGTTGGTGCAGGAAACCGCTTTTGCACTTGTATTACTGTGGAAAAACCACTTTTCGCACTTGTGTTAGTGTTGAAAAACAACTTTTCGCACTTGTGTTAGTGTTGAAAAACCACTTTTCGCACTTGTGTTGGTGCAGGAAACCACTTTTGCACTTGTATTAGTGTGGAAAAACCACTTTTCGCACTTGTGTTAGTGTTGAAAAACCACTTTTCGCACTTGTATTAGTGTTGAAAAACCACTTTTTGCACTTGTGTTGGTGCAGGAAACCACTTTTGCACTTGTATTAGTGTGGAAAAAACACTTTTTGCACTTGTGATACTGTTGAAAAACCACTTTTCGCACTTGTGTTAGTGTTGAAAAACCACTTTTCGCACTTGAGTTGGTGCAGGAAACCACTTTTGCACTTGTATTAGTGTGGAAAAAACCACTTTTCGCACTTGTGTTAGTGTTGAAAAACCACTTTTTGCACTTGTGTTAGTGTTGAAAAACCACTTTTCGCACTTGTGTTAGTGTTGAAAAACCACTTTTCGCACTTGTGTTGGTGCAGGAAACCACTTTTGCACTTGTATTAGTGTGGAAAAAACACTTTTCGCACTTGTGTTAGTGTTGAAAAACCACTTTTCGCACTTGTGTTAGTGTTGAAAAACCACTTTTCGCACTTGTGTTGGTGCAGGAAACCACTTTTGCACTTGTATTAGTGTGGAAAAAACACTTTTCGCACTTGTGTTAGTGTTGAAAAACCACTTTTCGCACTTGTGTTAGTGTTGAAAAACCTCTTTTCGCACTTGTGTTAGTGTTGAAAAACCACTTTTCGCAGTTGTGTTGGTGCAGGAAACCACTTTTGCACTTGTATTAGTGTGGAAAAAACACTTTTCGCACTTGTGTTAGTGTTGAAAAACCACTTTTCGCACTTGTGTTAGTCTTGAAAAACCACTTTTGCACTTGTATTAGTGTGGAAAAACCACTTTCCGCACTTGTGTTAGTGTTGAAAAACAACTTTTCGCACTTGTGTTAGTGTTGAAAAACCACTTTTTGCACTTGTGTTGGTGCAGGAAACCACTTTTGCACTTGTAATAGTGTGGAAAAAACACTTTTTGCACTTGTGATAGTGTTGAAAAACCACTTTTCGCACTTGTGTTAGTGTTGAAAAACCACTTTTCGCACTTGTGTTGGTGCAGGAAACCACTTTTGCACTTGTATTAGTGTGGAAAAACCACTTCGCACTTGTGTTAGTGTTGAAAAACCACTTTTCGCACTTGTGTTAGTGTTGAAAAACCACTTTTCGCACTTGTGTTAGTGTTGAAAAACCACTTTTCGCACTTGTGTTAGTGTTGAAAAACCACTTTTCGCACTTGTGTTGGTGCAGGAAACCACTTTTGCACTTGTATTAGTGTGGAAAAACCACTTTTCGCACTTGTGTTGGTGCAGGAAACCACTTTTGCACTTGTATTAGTGTGGAAAAACCACTTTTCGCACTTATGTTAGTGTTGAAAAACCACTTTTCGCACTTGTGTTAGTGTTGAAAAACCACTTTTCGCACTTGTGTTGGTGCAGGAAACCACTTTTGCACTTGTATTAGTGTGGAAAAACCACTTTTCGCACTTGTGTTATTGTTGAAAAACCACTTTTCGCACTTGTGTTAGTGTTGAAAAACCACTTTTCGCACTTGTGTTGGTGCAGGAAACCACTTTTGCACTTGTATTAGTGTGGAAAAACCAATTTTCGCACTTGTGTTAGTGTTGAAAAAGCACTTTTCGCACTTGTGTTAGTGTTGAAAAACCACTTTTCGCACTTTTGTTAGTGGTGAAAAACCACTTTTCGCACTTGTGTTGGTGCAGGAAACCACTTTTGCACTTGTATTAGTGTGTAAAAAACACTTTTCGCACTTGTGTTAGTGTTGAAAAACCACTTTTCGCACTTGTGTTAGTGTTGAAAAACCTCTTTTCGCACTTGTGTTAGTGTTGAAAAACCACTTTTTGCAGTTGTGTTGGTGCAGGAAACCACTTTTGCACTTGTATTAGTGTGGAAAAAACACTTTTCGCACTTGTGTTAGTGTTGAAAAACCACTTTTCGCACTTGTGTTAGTCTTGAAAAACCACTTTTGCACTTGTATTAGTGTGGAAAAACCACTTTCCGCACTTGTGTTAGTGTTGAAAAACCACTTTTTGCACTTGTGTTGGTGCAGGAAACCACTTTTGCACTTGTATTAGTGTGGAAAAACCACTTTTTGCACTTGTGATAGTGTTGAAAAACCACTTTTTGCACTTGTGTTAGTGTTGAAAAACCACTTTTCGCACTTGTGTTGGTGCAGTAAACCACTTTTGCACTTGTATTAGTGTGGAAAAACCACTTTTCGCACTTGTGTTAGTGTTGAAAAACCACTTTTCGCACTTGTGTTAGTGTTGAAAAACCACTTTTCGCACTTGTGTTGGTGCAGGAAACCACTTTTGCACTTGTATTAGTGTGGAAAAACCACTTTTCGCACTTGTGTTGGTGCAGGAAACCACTTTTGCACTTGTATTAGTGTGGAAAAACCACTTTTCGCACTTATGTTAGTGTTGAAAAACCACTTTTCGCAATTGTGTTAGTGTTGAAAAACCACTTTTCGCACTTGTGTTAGTGTTGAAAAACCACTTTTTGCACTTGTATTAGTGTTGAAAAACCACTTTTCGCACTTGTGTTGGTGCAGGAAACCACTTTTGCACTTGTATTAGTGTGGAAAAACCACTTTTCGCACTTGTGTTAGTGTTGAAAAACCACTTTTCGCACTTGTGTTGGTGTTGAAAAACCACTTTTCGCACTTGTGTTGGTGCAGGAAACCACTTTTGCACTTGTATTAGTGTGGAAAAAACACTTTTTGCACTTATGATAGTGTTGAAAAACCACTTTTCGCACTTGTGTTAGTGTTGAAAAACCACTTTTCGCACTTGTGTTTGTGCAGGAAACCACTTTTGCACTTGTATTAGTGTGGAAAAACCACTTTTCGCACTTGTGTTAGTGTTGAAAAACCACTTTTCGCACTTGTTTTAGTGTTGAAAAACCACTTTTCGCACTTGTGTTGGTGCAGGAAACCACTTTTGCACTTGTATTAGTGTGGAAAAACCACTTTTTGCACTTGTGTTATTGTTGAAAAACCACTTTTCGCACTTGTGTTAGTGCAGGAAACCACTTTTGCACTTGTATTAGTGTGGAAAAAACACTTTTTGCACTTGTGATAGTGTTGAAAAACCACTTTTTGCACTTGTATTAGTGTGGAAAAAACACTTTTTGCACTTGTATTAGTGTGGAAAAAACACTTTTTGCACTTGTGATAGTGTTGAAAAACCACTTTTTGCACTTGTGTTAGTGTTGAAAAACCACTTTTCGCACTTGTGTTGGTGCAGGAAACCGCTTTTGCACTTGTATTACTGTGGAAAAACCACTTTTCGCACTTGTGTTAGTGTTGAAAAACAACTTTTCGCACTTGTGTTAGTGTTGAAAAACCACTTTTCGCACTTGTGTTGGTGCAGGAAACCACTTTTGCACTTGTATTAGTGTGGAAAAACCACTTTTCGCACTTGTGTTAGTGTTGAAAAACCACTTTTCGCACTTGTATTAGTGTTGAAAAACCACTTTTTGCACTTGTGTTGGTGCAGGAAACCACTTTTTCACTTGTATTAGTGTGGAAAAAACACTTTTCGCACTTGTGTTAGTGTTGAAAAACCACTTTTCGCACTTGTGTTAGTGTTGAAAAACCACTTTTCGCACTTGTGTTGGTGCAGGAAACCACTTTTGCACTTGTATTAGTGTGGAAAAAACACTTTTCGCACTTGTGTTAGTGTTGAAAAACCACTTTTCGCACTTGTGTTAGTGTTGAAAAACCTCTTTTCGCACTTGTGTTAGTGTTGAAAAACCACTTTTCGCAGTTGTGTTGGTGCAGGAAACCACTTTTGCACTTGTATTAGTGTGGAAAAAACACTTTTCGCACTTGTGTTAGTGTTGAAAAACCACTTTTCGCACTTGTGTTAGTCTTGAAAAACCACTTTTGCACTTGTATTAGTGTGGAAAAACCACTTTCCGCACTTGTGTTAGTGTTGAAAAACAACTTTTCGCACTTGTGTTAGTGTTGAAAAACCACTTTTTGCACTTGTGTTGGTGCAGGAAACCACTTTTGCACTTGTAATAGTGTGGAAAAAACACTTTTTGCACTTGTGATAGTGTTGAAAAACCACTTTTCGCACTTGTGTTAGTGTTGAAAAACCACTTTTCGCACTTGTGTTGGTGCAGGAAACCACTTTTGCACTTGTATTAGTGTGGAAAAACCACTTCGCACTTGTGTTAGTGTTGAAAAACCACTTTTCGCACTTGTGTTAGTGTTGAAAAACCACTTTTCGCACTTGTGTTAGTGTTGAAAAACCACTTTTCGCACTTGTGTTAGTGTTGAAAAACCACTTTTCGCACTTGTGTTGGTGCAGGAAACCACTTTTGCACTTGTATTAGTGTGGAAAAACCACTTTTCGCACTTGTGTTGGTGCAGGAAACCACTTTTGCACTTGTATTAGTGTGGAAAAACCACTTTTCGCACTTATGTTAGTGTTGAAAAACCACTTTTCGCACTTGTGTTAGTGTTGAAAAACCACTTTTCGCACTTGTGTTGGTGCAGGAAACCACTTTTGCACTTGTATTAGTGTGGAAAAACCACTTTTCGCACTTGTGTTATTGTTGAAAAACCACTTTTCGCACTTGTGTTAGTGTTGAAAAACCACTTTTCGCACTTGTGTTGGTGCAGGAAACCACTTTTGCACTTGTATTAGTGTGGAAAAACCAATTTTCGCACTTGTGTTAGTGTTGAAAAAGCACTTTTCGCACTTGTGTTAGTGTTGAAAAACCACTTTTCGCACTTTTGTTAGTGGTGAAAAACCACTTTTCGCACTTGTGTTGGTGCAGGAAACCACTTTTGCACTTGTATTAGTGTGTAAAAAACACTTTTCGCACTTGTGTTAGTGTTGAAAAACCACTTTTCGCACTTGTGTTAGTGTTGAAAAACCTCTTTTCGCACTTGTGTTAGTGTTGAAAAACCACTTTTTGCAGTTGTGTTGGTGCAGGAAACCACTTTTGCACTTGTATTAGTGTGGAAAAAACACTTTTCGCACTTGTGTTAGTGTTGAAAAACCACTTTTCGCACTTGTGTTAGTCTTGAAAAACCACTTTTGCACTTGTATTAGTGTGGAAAAACCACTTTCCGCACTTGTGTTAGTGTTGAAAAACCACTTTTTGCACTTGTGTTGGTGCAGGAAACCACTTTTGCACTTGTATTAGTGTGGAAAAACCACTTTTTGCACTTGTGATAGTGTTGAAAAACCACTTTTTGCACTTGTGTTAGTGTTGAAAAACCACTTTTCGCACTTGTGTTGGTGCAGGAAACCACTTTTGCACTTGTATTAGTGTGGAAAAACCACTTTTCGCACTTGTGTTAGTGTTGAAAAACCACTTTTCGCACTTGTGTTAGTGTTGAAAAACCACTTTTCGCACTTGTGTTGGTGCAGGAAACCACTTTTGCACTTGTATTAGTGTGGAAAAACCACTTTTCGCACTTGTGTTGGTGCAGGAAACCACTTTTGCACTTGTATTAGTGTGGAAAAACCACTTTTCGCACTTATGTTAGTGTTGAAAAACCACTTTTCGCAATTGTGTTAGTGTTGAAAAACCACTTTTCGCACTTGTGTTAGTGTTGAAAAACCACTTTTTGCACTTGTATTAGTGTTGAAAAACCACTTTTCGCACTTGTGTTGGTGCAGGAAACCACTTTTGCACTTGTATTAGTGTGGAAAAACCACTTTTCGCACTTGTGTTAGTGTTGAAAAACCACTTTTCGCACTTGTGTTGGTGTTGAAAAACCACTTTTCGCACTTGTGTTAGTGTTGAAAAACCACTTTTCGCACTTGTGTTGGTGCAGGAAACCTCTTTTGCGCTTGTATTAGTGTGGAAAAACCACTTTTCGCACTTGTGTTAGTGTTGAAAAACCACTTTTTGCACTTGTATTAGTGTTGAAAAACCACTTTTCGCACTTGTGCTGGTGCAGGAAACCACTTTTGCACTTGTATTAGTGTGGAAAAAACACTTTTCGCACTTGTGTTAGTGTTGAAAAACCGCTTTTCGCACTTGTGTTAGTGTTGAAAAACCACTTTTCGCACTTGTGTTGGTGCAGGAAACCGCTTTTGCACTTGTATTAGTGTGGAAAAACCACTTTTCGCACTTGTGTTAGTGTTGAAAAACCACTTTTCGCACTTGTGTTAGTGTTGAAAAACCACTTTTCGCACTTGTGTTGGTGCAGGAAACCACTTTTCGCACTTGTGTTAGTGTTGAAAAATCACTTTTCGCACTTGTGTTAGTGTTGAAAAAACCACTTTTCGCACTTGTGTTGGTGCAGGAAACCACTTTTGCACTTGTATTAGTGTGGAAAAAACACTTTTTGCACTTGTGATAGTGTTGAAAAACCACTTTTCGCACTTGTGTTAGTGTTGAAAAACCACTTTTCGCACTTGTGTTCGTGTTGAAAAACCACTTTTCGCACTTGTGTTGGTGCAGGAAACCACTTTTGCACTTGTATTAGTGTGGAAAAACCACTTTTCGCACTTGTGTTAGTGTTGAAAAACAACTTTTCGCACTTGTGTTAGTGTTGAAAAACCACTTTTCGCACTTGTGTTGGTGCAGGAAACCACTTTTGCACTTGTATTAGTGTGGAAAAACCACTTTTCGCACTTGTGTTAGTGATGAAAAACCACTTTTCGCACTTGTATTAGTGTTGAAAAACCACTTTTTGCACTTGTGTTGGTGCAGGAAACCACTTTTGCACTTGTATTAGTGTGGAAAAAACACTTTTTGCACTTGTGATAGTGTTGAAAAACCACTTTTCGCACTTTTGTTAGTGTTGAAAAACCACTTTTCACACTTGTGTTGGTGCAGGAAACCACTTTTGCACTTGTATTAGTGTGGAAAAACCACTTTTCGCACTGTGTTAGTGTTGAAAAACCACTTTTCGCACTTGTGTTAGTGTTGAAAAACCACTTTTCGCACTTGTGTTAGTGTTGAAAAACCACTTTTCGCACTAGTGTTGGTGCAGGAACCACTTTTGCACTTGTATTAGTGTGGAAAAAACACTTTTCGCACTTGTGTTAGTGTTGAAAAACCACTTTTTGCACTTGTGTTAGTGTTGAAAAACCACTTTTCGCACTTGTGTTGGTGCAGGAAACCACTTTTGCACTTGTATTAGTGTGGAAAAAACACTTTTTGCACTTGTGATAGTGTTGAAAAACCACTTTTCGCACTTGTGTTAGTGTTGAAAAACCACTTTTCGCACTTGTGTTGGTGCAGGAAACCACTTTTGCACTTGTATTAGTGTGGAAAAACCACTTTTCGCACTTGTGTTAGTGTTGAAAAACCACTTTTCGCACTTGTGTTAGTGTTGAAAAACCACTTTTCGCACTTGTGTTGGTGCAGGAAACCACTTTTGCACTTGTATTAGTGTGGAAAAACCACTTTTCGCACTTGTGTTAGTGATGAAAAACCACTTTTCGCACTTGTGTTGGTGCAGGAAACCACTTTTGCACTTGTATTAGTGTGGAAAAACCACTTTTCGCACTTGTGTTGGTGCAGGAAACCACTTTTGCACTTGTATTAGTGTGGAAAAACCACTTTTCGCACTTATGTTAGTGTTGAAAAACCACTTTTCGCAATTGTGTTAGTGTTGAAAAACCACTTTTCGCACTTGTGTTAGTGTTGAAAAACGACTTTTTGCACTTGTATTAGTGTTGAAAAACCACTTATCGCACTTGTGTTGGTGCAGGAAACCACTTTTGCACTTGTATTAGTGTGGATAAACCACTTTTCGCACTTGTGTTAGTGTTGAAAAACCACTTTTCGCACTTGTGTTGGTGTTGAAAAACCACTTTTCTCACTTGTGTTAGTGTTGAAAAACCACTTTTTGCACTTGTGTTGGTGCAGGAAACCACTTTTGCGCTTGTATTAGTGTGGAAAAACCACTTTTCGCACTTGTGTTAGTGTTGAAAAACCACTTTTTGCACTTGTATTAGTGTTGAAAAACCACTTTTCGCACTTGTGCTGGTGCAGGAAACCACTTTTGCACTTGTATTAGTGTGGAAAAAACACTTTTTGCACTTGTGATAGTGTTGAAAAACCACTTTTCGCACTTTTGTTAGTGTTGAAAAACCACTTTTCACACTTGTGTTGGTGCAGGAAACCACTTTTGCACTTGTATTAGTGTGGAAAAAACACTTTTCGCACTTGTGTTAGTGTTGAAAAACCACTTTTCGCACTTGTGTTAGTCTTGAAAAACCACTTTTGCACTTGTATTAGTGTGGAAAAACCACTTTCCGCACTTGTGTTAGTGTTGAAAAACCACTTTTCACACTTGTGTTGGTGCAGGAAACCACTTTTGCACTTGTATTAGTGTGGAAAAACCACTTTTCGCACTTGTGTTAGTGTTGAAAAAACCACTTTTCGCACTTGTGTTGGTGCAGGAAACCACTTTTGCACTTGTATTAGTGTGGAAAAAACACTTTTTGCACTTGTGATAGTGTTGAAAAACCACTTTTCGCACTTGTGTTAGTGTTGAAAAACCACTTTTCGCACTTGTGTTCGTGTTGAAAAACCACTTTTCGCACTTGTGTTGGTGCAGGAAACCACTTTTGCACTTGTATTAGTGTGGAAAAACCACTTTTCGCACTTGTGTTAGTGTTGAAAAACAACTTTTCGCACTTGTGTTAGTGTTGAAAAACCACTTTTCGCACTTGTGTTGGTGCAGGAAACCACTTTTGCACTTGTATTAGTGTGGAAAAACCACTTTTCGCACTTGTGTTAGTGATGAAAAACCACTTTTCGCACTTGTATTAGTGTTGAAAAACCACTTTTTGCACTTGTGTTGGTGCAGGAAACCACTTTTGCACTTGTATTAGTGTGGAAAAAACACTTTTTGCACTTGTGATAGTGTTGAAAAACCACTTTTCGCACTTTTGTTAGTGTTGAAAAACCACTTTTCACACTTGTGTTGGTGCAGGAAACCACTTTTGCACTTGTATTAGTGTGGAAAAACCACTTTTCGCACTGTGTTAGTGTTGAAAAACCACTTTTCGCACTTGTGTTAGTGTTGAAAAACCACTTTTCGCACTTGTGTTAGTGTTGAAAAACCACTTTTCGCACTAGTGTTGGTGCAGGAACCACTTTTGCACTTGTATTAGTGTGGAAAAAACACTTTTCGCACTTGTGTTAGTGTTGAAAAACCACTTTTTGCACTTGTGTTAGTGTTGAAAAACCACTTTTCGCACTTGTGTTGGTGCAGGAAACCACTTTTGCACTTGTATTAGTGTGGAAAAAACACTTTTTGCACTTGTGATAGTGTTGAAAAACCACTTTTCGCACTTGTGTTAGTGTTGAAAAACCACTTTTCGCACTTGTGTTGGTGCAGGAAACCACTTTTGCACTTGTATTAGTGTGGAAAAACCACTTTTCGCACTTGTGTTAGTGTTGAAAAACCACTTTTCGCACTTGTGTTAGTGTTGAAAAACCACTTTTCGCACTTGTGTTGGTGCAGGAAACCACTTTTGCACTTGTATTAGTGTGGAAAAACCACTTTTCGCACTTGTGTTAGTGATGAAAAACCACTTTTCGCACTTGTGTTGGTGCAGGAAACCACTTTTGCACTTGTATTAGTGTGGAAAAACCACTTTTCGCACTTGTGTTGGTGCAGGAAACCACTTTTGCACTTGTATTAGTGTGGAAAAACCACTTTTCGCACTTATGTTAGTGTTGAAAAACCACTTTTCGCAATTGTGTTAGTGTTGAAAAACCACTTTTCGCACTTGTGTTAGTGTTGAAAAACGACTTTTTGCACTTGTATTAGTGTTGAAAAACCACTTATCGCACTTGTGTTGGTGCAGGAAACCACTTTTGCACTTGTATTAGTGTGGATAAACCACTTTTCGCACTTGTGTTAGTGTTGAAAAACCACTTTTCGCACTTGTGTTGGTGTTGAAAAACCACTTTTCTCACTTGTGTTAGTGTTGAAAAACCACTTTTTGCACTTGTGTTGGTGCAGGAAACCACTTTTGCGCTTGTATTAGTGTGGAAAAACCACTTTTCGCACTTGTGTTAGTGTTGAAAAACCACTTTTTGCACTTGTATTAGTGTTGAAAAACCACTTTTCGCACTTGTGCTGGTGCAGGAAACCACTTTTGCACTTGTATTAGTGTGGAAAAAACACTTTTTGCACTTGTGATAGTGTTGAAAAACCACTTTTCGCACTTTTGTTAGTGTTGAAAAACCACTTTTCACACTTGTGTTGGTGCAGGAAACCACTTTTGCACTTGTATTAGTGTGGAAAAAACACTTTTCGCAGTTGTGTTAGTGTTGAAAAACCACTTTTCGCACTTGTGTTAGTCTTGAAAAACCACTTTTGCACTTGTATTAGTGTGGAAAAACCACTTTCCGCACTTGTGTTAGTGTTGAAAAACCACTTTTCACACTTGTGTTGGTGCAGGAAACCACTTTTGCACTTGTATTAGTGTGGAAAAACCACTTTTTGCACTTGTGATAGTGTTGAAAAACCACTTTTCGCACTTGTGTTAGTGTTGAAAAACCACTTTTCGCACTTGTGTTGGTGCAGGAAACCACTTTTGCACTTGTATTAGTGTGGTAAAACCACTTTTCGCACTTGTGTTAGTGTTGAAAAACCACTTTTCGCACTTGTGTTAGTGTTGAAAAACCACTTTTCGCACTTGTGTTGGTGCAGGAAACCACTTTTGCACTTGTATTAGTGTGGAAAAACCACTTTTCGCACTTGTGTTGGTGCAGGAAACCACTTTTGCACTTGTATTAGTGTGGAAAAACCACTTTTCGCACTTATGTTAGTGTTGAAAAACCACTTTTCGCAATTGTGTTAGTGTTGAAAAACCACTTTTCGCACTTGTGTTAGTGTTGAAAAACCACTTTTTGCACTTGTATTAGTGTTGAAAAACCACTTTTCGCACTTGTGTTGGTGCAGGAAACCACTTTTGCACTTGTATTAGTGTGGAAAAACCACTTTTCGCACTTGTGTTAGTGTTGAAAACACTTTTCGCACTTGTGTTGGTGTTGAAAAACCACTTTTCGCACTTGTGTTAGTGTTGAAAAACCAATTTTCGCACTTGTGTTGGTGCAGGAAACCACTTTTGCGCTTGTATTAGTGTGGAAAAACCACTTTTCGCACTTGTGTTAGTGTTGAAAAACCACTTTTTGCACTTGTATTAGTGTTGAAAAACCACTTTTTGCACTTGTGCTGGTGCAGGAAACCACTTTTGCACTTGTATTAGTGTGGAAAAAACACTTTTCGCACTTGTGTTAGTGTTGAAAAACCGCTTTTCGCACTTGTGTTAGTGTTGAAAAACCACTTTTCGCACTTGTGTTGGTGCAGGAAACCGCTTTTGCACTTGTATTAGTGTGGAAAAACCACTTTTCGCACTTGTGTTAGTGTTGAAAAACCACTTTTCGCACTTGTGTTAGTGTTGAAAAACCACTTTTCGCACTTGTGTTGGTGCAGGAAACCACTTTTCGCACTTGTGTTAGTGTTGAAAAACCACTTTTCGCACTTGTGTTAGTGTTGAAAAAACCACTTTTCGCACTTGTGTTGGTGCAGGAAACCACTTTTGCACTTGTATTAGTGTGGAAAAAACACTTTTTGCACTTGTGATAGTGTTGAAAAACCACTTTTCGCACTTGTGTTAGTGTTCAAAAACCACTTTTCGCACTTGTGTTCGTGTTGAAAAACCACTTTTCGCACTTGTGTTGGTGCAGGAAACCACTTTTGCACTTGCATTAGTGTGGAAAAACCACTTTTCGCACTTGTGTTAGTGTTGAAAAACAACTTTTCGCACTTGTGTTAGTGTTGAAAAACCACTTTTCGCACTTGTGTTGGTGCAGGAAACCACTTTTGCACTTGTAATAGTGTGGAAAAACCACTTTTCGCACTTGTGTTAGTGATGAAAAACCACTTTTCGCACTTGTATTAGTGTTGAAAAACCACTTTTTGCACTTGTGTTGGTGCAGGAAACCACTTTTGCACTTGTATTAGTGTGGAAAAAACACTTTTTGCACTTGTGATGGTGTTGAAAAACCACTTTTCGCACTTTTGTTAGTGTTGAAAAACCACTTTTCACACTTGTGTTGGTGCAGGAAACCACTTTTGCACTTGTATTAGTGTGGAAAAACCACTTTTCGCACTGTGTTAGTGTTGAAAATCCACTTTTCGCACTTGTGTTAGTGTTGAAAAACCACTTTTCGCACTTGTGTTAGTGTTGAAAAACCACTTTTCGCACTAGTGTTGGTGCAGGAACCACTTTTGCACTTGTATTAGTGTGGAAAAAACACTTTTCGCACTTGTGTTAGTGTTGAAAAACCACTTTTTGCACTTGTGTTAGTGTTGAAAAACCACTTTTCGCACTTGTGTTGGTGCAGGAAACCACTTTTGCACTTGTATTAGTGTGGAAAAAACACTTTTTGCACTTGTGATAGTGTTGAAAAACCACTTTTCGCACTTGTGTTAGTGTTGAAAAACCACTTTTCGCACTTGTGTTGGTGCAGGAAACCACTTTTGCACTTGTATTAGTGTGGAAAAACCACTTTTCGCACTTGTGTTAGTGTTGAAAAACCACTTTTCGCACTTGTGTAGTGTTGAAAAACCACTTTTCTCACTTGTGTTGGTGCAGGAAACCACTTTTGCACTTGTATTAGTGTGGAAAAACCACTTTTCGCACTTGTGTTATTGTTGAAAAACCACTTTTCGCACTTGTGTTAGTGCAGGAAACCACTTTTGCACTTGTATTAGTGTGGAAAAAACACTTTTCGCACTTGTGTTGGTGCAGGAAACCACTTTTGCACTTGTATTAGTGTGGAAAAACCACTTTTCGCACTTATGTTAGTGTTGAAAAACCACTTTTCGCAATTGTGTTAGTGTTGAAAAACCACTTTTCGCACTTGTGTTAGTGTTGAAAAACCACTTTTTGCACTTGTATTAGTGTTGAAAAACCACTTTTCGCACTTGTGTTGGTGCAGGAAACCACTTTTGCACTTGTATTAGTGTGGAAAAACCACTTTTCGCACTTGTGTTAGTGTTGAAAAACCACTTTTCGCACTTGTGTTGGTGTTGAAAAACCACTTTTCGCACTTGTGTTAGTGTTGAAAAACCACTTTTCGCACTTGTGTTGGTGCAGGAAACCACTTTTGCGCTTGTATTAGTGTGGAAAAACCACTTTTCGCACTTGTGTTAGTGTTGAAAAACCACTTTTTGCACTTGTATTAGTGTTGAAAAACCACTTTTCGCACTTGTGCTGGTGCAGGAAACCACTTTTGCACTTGTATTAGTGTGGAAAAAACACTTTTCGCACTTGTGTTAGTGTTGAAAAACCGCTTTTCGCACTTGTGTTAGTGTTGAAAAACCACTTTTCGCACTTGTGTTGGTGCAGGAAACCGCTTTTGCACTTGTATTAGTGTGGAAAAACCACTTTTCGCACTTGTGTTAGTGTTGAAAAACCACTTTTCGCACTTGTGTTAGTGTTGAAAAACCACTTTTCGCACTTGTGTTGGTGCAGGAAACCACTTTTCGCACTTGTGTTAGTGTTGAAAAACCACTTTTCGCACTTGTGTTAGTGTTGAAAAAACCACTTTTCGCACTTGTGTTGGTGCAGGAAACCACTTTTGCACTTGTATTAGTGTGGAAAAAACACTTTTTGCACTTGTGATAGTGTTGAAAAACCACTTTTCGCACTTGTGTTAGTGTTGAAAAACCACTTTTCGCACTTGTGTTCGTGTTGAAAAACCACTTTTCGCACTTGTGTTGGTGCAGGAAACCACTTTTGCACTTGTATTAGTGTGGAAAAACCACTTTTCGCGCTTGTGTTAGTGTTGAAAAACAACTTTTCGCACTTGTGTTAGTGTTGAAAAACCACTTTTCGCACTTGTGTTGGTGCAGGAAACCACTTTTGCACTTGTATTAGTGTGGAAAAACCACTTTTCGCACTTGTGTTAGTGATGAAAAACCACTTTTCGCACTTGTATTAGTGTTGAAAAACCACTTTTTGCACTTGTGTTGTTGCAGGAAACCACTTTTGCACTTGTATTAGTGTGGAAAAAACACTTTTTGCACTTGTGATAGTGTTGAAAAACCACTTTTCGCACTTTTGTTAGTGTTGAAAAACCACTTTTCACACTTGTGTTGGTGCAGGAAACCACTTTTGCACTTGTATTAGTGTGGAAAAACCACTTTTCGCACTGTGTTAGTGTTGAAAAACCACTTTTCGCACTTGTGTTAGTGTTGAAAAACCACTTTTCGCACTTGTGTTAGTGTTGAAAAACCACTTTTCGCACTAGTGTTGGTGCAGGAACCACGTTTGCACTTGTATTAGTGTGGAAAAAACACTTTTCGCACTTGTGTTAGTGTTGAAAAACCACTTTTTGCACTTGTGTTAGTGTTGAAAAACCACTTTTCGCACTTGTGTTGGTGCAGGAAACCACTTTTGCACTTGTATTAGTGTGGAAAAAACACTTTTTGCACTTGTGATAGTGTTGAAAAACCACTTTTCGCACTTGTGTTAGTGTTGAAAAACCACTTTTCGCACTTGTGTTGGTGCAGGAAACCACTTTTGCACTTGTATTAGTGTGGAAAAACCACTTTTCGCACTTGTGTTAGTGTTGAAAAACCACTTTTTGCACTTGTGTTAGTGTTGAAAAACCACTTTTCGCACTTGTGTTGGTGCAGGAAACCACTTTTGCACTTGTATTAGTGTGGAAAAACCACTTTTCGCACTTGTGTTAGTGATGAAAAACCACTTTTCGCACTTGTGTTGGTGCAGGAAACCACTTTTGCACTTGTATTAGTGTGGAAAAACCACTTTTCGCACTTGTGTTGGTGCAGGAAACCACTTTTGCACTTGTATTAGTGTGGAAAAACCACTTTTCGCACTTATGTTAGTGTTGAAAAACCACTTTTCGCAATTGTGTTAGTGTTGAAAAACCACTTTTCGCACTTGTGTTAGTGTTGAAAAACGACTTTTTGCACTTGTATTAGTGTTGAAAAACCACTTTTCGCACTTGTGTTGGTGCAGGAAACCACTTTTGCACTTGTATTAGTGTGGAAAAACCACTTTTCGCACTTGTGTTAGTGTTGAAAAACCACTTTTCGCACTTGTGTTGGTGTTGAAAAACCACTTTTCTCACTTGTGTTAGTGTTGAAAAACCACTTTTTGCACTTGTGTTGGTGCAGGAAACCACTTTTGCGCTTGTATTAGTGTGGAAAAACCACTTTTCGCACTTGTGTTAGTGTTGAAAAACCACTTTTTGCACTTGTATTAGTGTTGAAAAACCACTTTTCGCACTTGTGCTGGTGCAGGAAACCACTTTTGCACTTGTATTAGTGTGGAAAAAACACTTTTTGCACTTGTGATAGTGTTGAAAAACCACTTTTCGCACTTTTGTTAGTGTTGAAAAACCACTTTTCACACTTGTGTTGGTGCAGGAAACCACTTTTGCACTTGTATTAGTGTGGAAAAAACACTTTTCGCACTTGTGTTAGTGTTGAAAAACCACTTTTCGCAATTGTGTTAGTGTTGAAAAACCACTTTTCGCACTTGTGTTAGTGTTGAAAAACGACTTTTTGCACTTGTGTTGGTGTTGAAAAACCACTTTTCTCACTTGTGTTAGTGTTGAAAAACCACTTTTTGCACTTGTGTTGGTGCAGGAAACCACTTTTGCACTTGTGTTGGTGCAGGAAACCACTTTTGCGCTTGAATTAGTGTGGAAAAACCACTTTTCGCACTTGTGTTAGTGTTGAAAAACCACTTTTTGCACTTGTATTAGTGTTGAAAAACCACTTTTCGCACTTGTGCTGGTGCAGGAAACCACTTTTGCACTTGTATTAGTGTGGAAAAAACACTTTTTGCACTTGTGATAGTGTTGAAAAACCACTTTTCGCACTTTTGTTAGTGTTGAAAAACCACTTTTCACACTTGTGTTGGTGCAGGAAACCACTTTTGCACTTGTATTAGTGTGGAAAAACCACTTTTCGCACTTGTGTTAGTGTTGAAAAACCACTTTTCGCAATTGTGTTAGTGTTGAAAAACCACTTTTCGCACTTGTGTTAGTGTTGAAAAACGACTTTTTGCACTTGTATTAGTGTTGAAAAACCACTTTTCGCACTTGTGTTGGTGCAGGAAACCACTTTTGCACTTGTATTAGTGTGGAAAAACCACTTTTCGCACTTGTGTTAGTGTTGAAAAACCACTTTTCGCACTTGTGTTGGTGTTGAAAAACCACTTTTCTCACTTGTGTTAGTGTTGAAAAACCACTTTTTGCACTTGTGTTGGTGCAGGAAACCACTTTTGCGCTTGTATTAGTGTGGAAAAACCACTTTTCGCACTTGTGTTAGTGTTGAAAAACCACTTTTTGCACTTGTATTAGTGTTGAAAAACCACTTTTCGCACTTGTGCTGGTGCAGGAAACCACTTTTGCACTTGTATTAGTGTGGAAAAAACACTTTTTGCACTTGTGATAGTGTTGAAAAACCACTTTTCGCACTTTTGTTAGTGTTGAAAAACCACTTTTCACACTTGTGTTGGTGCAGGAAACCACTTTTGCACTTGTATTAGTGTGGAAAAAACACTTTTCGCACTTGTGTTAGTGTTGAAAAACCACTTTTCGCACTTGTGTTAGTCTTGAAAAACCACTTTTGCACTTGTATTAGTGTGGAAAAACCACTTTCCGCACTTGTGTTAGTGTTGAAAAACCACTTTTTGCACTTGTGTTGGTGCAGGAAACCACTTTTGCACTTGTATTAGTGTGGAAAAACCACTTTTTGCACTTGTGATAGTGTTGAAAAACCACTTTTCGCACTTGTGTTAGTGTTGAAAAACCACTTTTCGCACTTGTGTTGGTGCAGGAAACCACTTTTGCACTTGTATTAGTGTGGTAAAACCATTTTCGCACTTGTGTTAGTGTTGAAAAACCACTTTTCGCACTTGTGTTAGTGTTGAAAAACCACTTTTCGCACTTTTGTTAGTGGTGAAAAACCACTTTTCGCACTTGTGTTGGTGCAGGAAACCACTTTTGCACTTGTATTAGTGTGTAAAAAACACTTTTCGCACTTGTGTTAGTGTTGAAAAACCACTTTTCGCACTTGTGTTAGTGTTGAAAAACCTCTTTTCGCACTTGTGTTAGTGTTGAAAAACCACTTTTTGCAGTTGTGTTGGTGCAGGAAACCACTTTTGCACTTGTATTAGTGTGGAAAAAACACTTTTCGCACTTGTGTTAGTGTTGAAAAACCACTTTTCGCACTTGTGTTAGTCTTGAAAAACCACTTTTGCACTTGTATTAGTGTGGAAAAACCACTTTCCGCACTTGTGTTAGTGTTGAAAAACCACTTTTTGCACTTGTGTTGGTGCAGGAAACCACTTTTGCACTTGTATTAGTGTGGAAAAACCACTTTTTGCACTTGTGATAGTGTTGAAAAACCACTTTTTGCACTTGTGTTAGTGTTGAAAAACCACTTTTCGCACTTGTGTTGGTGCAGGAAACCACTTTTGCACTTGTATTAGTGTGGAAAAACCACTTTTCGCACTTGTGTTAGTGTTGAAAAACCACTTTTCGCACTTGTGTTAGTGTTGAAAAACCACTTTTCGCACTTGTGTTGGTGCAGGAAACCACTTTTGCACTTGTATTAGTGTGGAAAAACCACTTTTCGCACTTGTGTTGGTGCAGGAAACCACTTTTGCACTTGTATTAGTGTGGAAAAACCACTTTTCGCACTTATGTTAGTGTTGAAAAACCACTTTTCGCAATTGTGTTAGTGTTGAAAAACCACTTTTCGCACTTGTGTTAGTGTTGAAAAACCACTTTTTGCACTTGTATTAGTGTTGAAAAACCACTTTTCGCACTTGTGTTGGTGCAGGAAACCACTTTTGCACTTGTATTAGTGTGGAAAAACCACTTTTCGCACTTGTGTTAGTGTTGAAAAACCACTTTTCGCACTTGTGTTGGTGTTGAAAAACCACTTTTCGCACTTGTGTTAGTGTTGAAAAACCACTTTTCGCACTTGTGTTGGTGCAGGAAACCACTTTTGCGCTTGTATTAGTGTGGAAAAACCACTTTTCGCACTTGTGTTAGTGTTGAAAAACCACTTTTTGCACTTGTATTAGTGTTGAAAAACCACTTTTCGCACTTGTGCTGGTGCAGGAAACCACTTTTGCACTTGTATTAGTGTGGAAAAAACACTTTTCGCACTTGTGTTAGTGTTGAAAAACCGCTTTTCGCACTTGTGTTAGTGTTGAAAAACCACTTTTCGCACTTGTGTTGGTGCAGGAAACCGCTTTTGCACTTGTATTAGTGTGGAAAAACCACTTTTCGCACTTGTGTTAGTGTTGAAAAACCACTTTTCGCACTTGTGTTAGTGTTGAAAAACCACTTTTCGCACTTGTGTTGGTGCAGGAAACCACTTTTCGCACTTGTGTTAGTGTTGAAAAACCACTTTTCGCACTTGTGTTAGTGTTGAAAAAACCACTTTTCGCACTTGTGTTGGTGCAGGAAACCACTTTTGCACTTGTATTAGTGTGGAAAAAACACTTTTTGCACTTGTGATAGTGTTGAAAAACCACTTTTCGCACTTGTGTTAGTGTTGAAAAACCACTTTTCGCACTTGTGTTCGTGTTGAAAAACCACTTTTCGCACTTGTGTTGGTGCAGGAAACCACTTTTGCACTTGTATTAGTGTGGAAAAACCACTTTTCGCACTTGTGTTAGTGTTGAAAAACAACTTTTCGCACTTGTGTTAGTGTTGAAAAACCACTTTTCGCACTTGTGTTGGTGCAGGAAACCACTTTTGCACTTGTATTAGTGTGGAAAAACCACTTTTCGCACTTGTGTTAGTGATGAAAAACCACTTTTCGCACTTGTATTAGTGTTGAAAAACCACTTTTTGCACTTGTGTTGGTGCAGGAAACCACTTTTGCACTTGTATTAGTGTGGAAAAAACACTTTTTGCACTTGTGATAGTGTTGAAAAACCACTTTTCGCACTTTTGTTAGTGTTGAAAAACCACTTTTCACACTTGTGTTGGTGCAGGAAACCACTTTTGCACTTGTATTAGTGTGGAAAAACCACTTTTCGCACTGTGTTAGTGTTGAAAAACCACTTTTCGCACTTGTGTTAGTGTTGAAAAACCACTTTTCGCACTTGTGTTAGTGTTGAAAAACCACTTTTCGCACTAGTGTTGGTGCAGGAACCACTTTTGCACTTGTATTAGTGTGGAAAAAACACTTTTCGCACTTGTGTTAGTGTTGAAAAACCACTTTTTGCACTTGTGTTAGTGTTGAAAAACCACTTTTCGCACTTGTGTTGGTGCAGGAAACCACTTTTGCACTTGTATTAGTGTGGAAAAAACACTTTTTGCACTTGTGATAGTGTTGAAAAACCACTTTTCGCACTTGTGTTAGTGTTGAAAAACCACTTTTCGCACTTGTGTTGGTGCAGGAAACCACTTTTGCACTTGTATTAGTGTGGAAAAACCACTTTTCGCACTTGTGTTAGTGTTGAAAAACCACTTTTCGCACTTGTGTTAGTGTTGAAAAACCACTTTTCGCACTTGTGTTGGTGCAGGAAACCACTTTTGCACTTGTATTAGTGTGGAAAAACCACTTTTCGCACTTGTGTTAGTGATGAAAAACCACTTTTCGCACTTGTGTTGGTGCAGGAAACCACTTTTGCACTTGTATTAGTGTGGAAAAACCACTTTTCGCACTTGTGTTGGTGCAGGAAACCACTTTTGCACTTGTATTAGTGTGGAAAAACCACTTTTCGCACTTATGTTAGTGTTGAAAAACCACTTTTCGCAATTGTGTTAGTGTTGAAAAACCACTTTTCGCACTTGTGTTAGTGTTGAAAAACGACTTTTTGCACTTGTATTAGTGTTGAAAAACCACTTATCGCACTTGTGTTGGTGCAGGAAACCACTTTTGCACTTGTATTAGTGTGGATAAACCACTTTTCGCACTTGTGTTAGTGTTGAAAAACCACTTTTCGCACTTGTGTTGGTGTTGAAAAACCACTTTTCTCACTTGTGTTAGTGTTGAAAAACCACTTTTTGCACTTGTGTTGGTGCAGGAAACCACTTTTGCGCTTGTATTAGTGTGGAAAAACCACTTTTCGCACTTGTGTTAGTGTTGAAAAACCACTTTTTGCACTTGTATTAGTGTTGAAAAACCACTTTTCGCACTTGTGCTGGTGCAGGAAACCACTTTTGCACTTGTATTAGTGTGGAAAAAACACTTTTTGCACTTGTGATAGTGTTGAAAAACCACTTTTCGCACTTTTGTTAGTGTTGAAAAACCACTTTTCACACTTGTGTTGGTGCAGGAAACCACTTTTGCACTTGTATTAATGTGGAAAAAACACTTTTCGCACTTGTGTTAGTGTTGAAAAACCACTTTTCGCACTTGTGTTGGTGCAGGAAACCACTTTTGCACTTGTATTAGTGTGGAAAAACCACTTTTCGCACTTGTGTTGGTGCAGGAAACCACTTTTGCACTTGTATTAGTGTGGAAAAACCACTTTTCGCACTTATGTTAGTGTTGAAAAACCACTTTTCGCACTTGTGTTAGTGTTGAAAAACGACTTTTTGCACTTGTATTAGTGTTGAAAAACCACTTTTCGCACTTGTGTTGGTGCAGGAAACCACTTTTGCACTTGTATTAGTGTGGAAAAACCACTTTTCGCACTTGTGTTAGTGTTGAAAAACCACTTTTCGCACTTGTGTTGGTGTTGAAAAACCACTTTTCTCACTTGTGTTAGTGTTGAAAAACCACTTTTTGCACTTGTGTTGGTGCAGGAAACCACTTTTGCGCTTGTATTAGTGTGGAAAAACCACTTTTCGCACTTGTGTTAGTGTTGAAAAACCACTTTTTGCACTTGTATTAGTGTTGAAAAACCACTTTTCGCACTTGTGCTGGTGCAGGAAACCACTTTTGCACTTGTATTAGTGTGGAAAAAACACTTTTTGCACTTGTGATAGTGTTGAAAAACCACTTTTCGCACTTTTGTTAGTGTTGAAAAACCACTTTTCACACTTGTGTTGGTGCAGGAAACCACTTTTGCACTTGTATTAGTGTGGAAAAAACACTTTTCGCACTTGTGTTAGTGTTGAAAAACCACTTTTCGCAATTGTGTTAGTGTTGAAAAACCACTTTTCGCACTTGTGTTAGTGTTGAAAAACGACTTTTTGCACTTGTGTTGGTGTTGAAAAACCACTTTTCTCACTTGTGTTAGTGTTGAAAAACCACTTTTTGCACTTGTGTTGGTGCAGGAAACCACTTTTGCACTTGTGTTGGTGCAGGAAACCACTTTTGCGCTTGTATTAGTGTGGAAAAACCACTTTTCGCACTTGTGTTAGTGTTGAAAAACCACTTTTTGCACTTGTATTAGTGTTGAAAAACCACTTTTCGCACTTGTGCTGGTGCAGGAAACCACTTTTGCACTTGTATTAGTGTGGAAAAAACACTTTTTGCACTTGTGATAGTGTTGAAAAACCACTTTTCGCACTTTTGTTAGTGTTGAAAAACCACTTTTCACACTTGTGTTGGTGCAGGAAACCACTTTTGCACTTGTATTAGTGTGGAAAAACCACTTTTCGCACTTGTGTTAGTGTTGAAAAACCACTTTTCGCAATTGTGTTAGTGTTGAAAAACCACTTTTCGCACTTGTGTTAGTGTTGAAAAACTACTTTTTGCACTTGTATTAGTGTTGAAAAACCACTTTTCGCACTTGTGTTGGTGCAGGAAACCACTTTTGCACTTGTATTAGTGTGGAAAAACCACTTTTCGCACTTGTGTTAGTGTTGAAAAACCACTTTTCGCACTTGTGTTGGTGTTGAAAAACCACTTTTCTCACTTGTGTTAGTGTTGAAAAACCACTTTTTGCACTTGTGTTGGTGCAGGAAACCACTTTTGCGCTTGTATTAGTGTGGAAAAACCACTTTTCGCACTTGTGTTAGTGTTGAAAAACCACTTTTTGCACTTGTATTAGTGTTGAAAAACCACTTTTCGCACTTGTGCTGGTGCAGGAAACCACTTTTGCACTTGTATTAGTGTGGAAAAAACACTTTTTGCACTTGTGATAGTGTTGAAAAACCACTTTTCGCACTTTTGTTAGTGTTGAAAAACCACTTTTCACACTTGTGTTGGTGCAGGAAACCACTTTTGCACTTGTATTAGTGTGGAAAAAACACTTTTCGCACTTGTGTTAGTGTTGAAAAACCACTTTTCGCACTTGTGTTAGTCTTGAAAAACCACTTTTGCACTTGTATTAGTGTGGAAAAACCACTTTCCGCACTTGTGTTAGTGTTGAAAAACCACTTTTTGCACTTGTGTTGGTGCAGGAAACCACTTTTGCACTTGTATTAGTGTGGAAAAACCACTTTTTGCACTTGTGATAGTGTTGAAAAACCACTTTTCGCACTTGTGTTAGTGTTGAAAAACCACTTTTCGCACTTGTGTTGGTGCAGGAAACCACTTTTGCACTTGTATTAGTGTGGTAAAACCACTTTTCGCACTTGTGTTAGTGTTGAAAAACCACTTTTCGCACTTGTGTTAGTGTTGAAAAACCACTTTTCGCACTTTTGTTAGTGGTGAAAAACCACTTTTCGCACTTGTGTTGGTGCAGGAAACCACTTTTGCACTTGTATTAGTGTGTAAAAAACACTTTTCGCACTTGTGTTAGTGTTGAAAAACCACTTTTCGCACTTGTGTTAGTGTTGAAAAACCTCTTTTCGCACTTGTGTTAGTGTTGAAAAACCACTTTTTGCAGTTGTGTTGGTGCAGGAAACCACTTTTGCACTTGTATTAGTGTGGAAAAAACACTTTTCGCACTTGTGTTAGTGTTGAAAAACCACTTTTCGCACTTGTGTTAGTCTTGAAAAACCACTTTTGCACTTGTATTAGTGTGGAAAAACCACTTTCCGCACTTGTGTTAGTGTTGAAAAACCACTTTTTGCACTTGTGTTGGTGCAGGAAACCACTTTTGCACTTGTATTAGTGTGGAAAAACCACTTTTTGCACTTGTGATAGTGTTGAAAAACCACTTTTTGCACTTGTGTTAGTGTTGAAAAACCACTTTTCGCACTTGTGTTGGTGCAGGAAACCACTTTTGCACTTGTATTAGTGTGGAAAAACCACTTTTCGCACTTGTGTTAGTGTTGAAAAACCACTTTTCGCACTTGTGTTAGTGTTGAAAACCACTTTTCGCACTTGTGTTGGTGCAGGAAACCACTTTTGCACTTGTATTAGTGTGGGAAAACCACTTTTCGCACTTGTGTTGGTGCAGGAAACCACTTTTGCACTTGTATTAGTGTGGAAAAACCACTTTTCGCACTTGTGTTAGTGTTGAAAAAACCACTTTTCGCACTTGTGTTGGTGCAGGAAACCACTTTTGCACTTGTATTAGTGTGGAAAAAACACTTTTTGCACTTGTGATAGTGTTGAAAAACCACTTTTCGCACTTGTGTTAGTGTTGAAAAACCACTTTTCGCACTTGTGTTCGTGTTGAAAAACCACTTTTCGCACTTGTGTTGGTGCAGGAAACCACTTTTGCACTTGTATTAGTGTGGAAAAACCACTTTTCGCACTTGTGTTAGTGTTGAAAAACAACTTTTCGCACTTGTGTTAGTGTTGAAAAACCACTTTTCGCACTTGTGTTGGTGCAGGAAACCACTTTTGCACTTGTATTAGTGTGGAAAAACCACTTTTCGCACTTGTGTTAGTGATGAAAAACCACTTTTCGCACTTGTATTAGTGTTGAAAAACCACTTTTTGCACTTGTGTTGGTGCAGGAAACCACTTTTGCACTTGTATTAGTGTGGAAAAAACACTTTTTGCACTTGTGATAGTGTTGAAAAACCACTTTTCGCACTTTTGTTAGTGTTGAAAAACCACTTTTCACACTTGTGTTGGTGCAGGAAACCACTTTTGCACTTGTATTAGTGTGGAAAAACCACTTTTCGCACTGTGTTAGTGTTGAAAAACCACTTTTCGCACTTGTGTTAGTGTTGAAAAACCACTTTTCGCACTTGTGTTAGTGTTGAAAAACCACTTTTCGCACTAGTGTTGGTGCAGGAACCACTTTTGCACTTGTATTAGTGTGGAAAAAACACTTTTCGCACTTGTGTTAGTGTTGAAAAACCACTTTTTGCACTTGTGTTAGTGTTGAAAAACCACTTTTCGCACTTGTGTTGGTGCAGGAAACCACTTTTGCACTTGTATTAGTGTGGAAAAAACACTTTTTGCACTTGTGATAGTGTTGAAAAACCACTTTTCGCACTTGTGTTAGTGTTGAAAAACCACTTTTCGCACTTGTGTTGGTGCAGGAAACCACTTTTGCACTTGTATTAGTGTGGAAAAACCACTTTTCGCACTTGTGTTAGTGTTGAAAAACCACTTTTCGCACTTGTGTTAGTGTTGAAAAACCACTTTTCGCACTTGTGTTGGTGCAGGAAACCACTTTTGCACTTGTATTAGTGTGGAAAAACCACTTTTCGCACTTGTGTTAGTGATGAAAAACCACTTTTCGCACTTGTGTTGGTGCAGGAAACCACTTTTGCACTTGTATTAGTGTGGAAAAACCACTTTTCGCACTTGTGTTGGTGCAGGAAACCACTTTTGCACTTGTATTAGTGTGGAAAAACCACTTTTCGCACTTATGTTAGTGTTGAAAAACCACTTTTCGCAATTGTGTTAGTGTTGAAAAACCACTTTTCGCACTTGTGTTAGTGTTGAAAAACGACTTTTTGCACTTGTATTAGTGTTGAAAAACCACTTATCGCACTTGTGTTGGTGCAGGAAACCACTTTTGCACTTGTATTAGTGTGGATAAACCACTTTTCGCACTTGTGTTAGTGTTGAAAAACCACTTTTCGCACTTGTGTTGGTGTTGAAAAACCACTTTTCTCACTTGTGTTAGTGTTGAAAAACCACTTTTTGCACTTGTGTTGGTGCAGGAAACCACTTTTGCGCTTGTATTAGTGTGGAAAAACCACTTTTCGCACTTGTGTTAGTGTTGAAAAACCACTTTTTGCACTTGTATTAGTGTTGAAAAACCACTTTTCGCACTTGTGTTCGTGTTGAAAAACCACTTTTCGCACTTGTGTTGGTGCAGGAAACCACTTTTGCACTTGTATTAGTGTGGAAAAACCACTTTTCGCACTTGTGTTAGTGTTGAAAAACAACTTTTCGCACTTGTGTTAGTGTTGAAAAACCACTTTTCGCACTTGTGTTGGTGCAGGAAACCACTTTTGCACTTGTATTAGTGTGGAAAAACCACTTTTCGCACTTGTGTTAGTGATGAAAAACCACTTTTCGCACTTGTATTAGTGTTGAAAAACCACTTTTTGCACTTGTGTTGGTGCAGGAAACCACTTTTGCACTTGTATTAGTGTGGAAAAAACACTTTTTGCACTTGTGATAGTGTTGAAAAACCACTTTTCGCACTTTTGTTAGTGTTGAAAAACCACTTTTCACACTTGTGTTGGTGCAGGAAACCACTTTTGCACTTGTATTAGTGTGGAAAAACCACTTTTCGCACTGTGTTAGTGTTGAAAAACCACTTTTCGCACTTGTGTTAGTGTTGAAAAACCACTTTTCGCACTTGTGTTAGTGTTGAAAAACCACTTTTCGCACTAGTGTTGGTGCAGGAACCACTTTTGCACTTGTATTAGTGTGGAAAAAACACTTTTCGCACTTGTGTTAGTGTTGAAAAACCACTTTTTGCACTTGTGTTAGTGTTGAAAAACCACTTTTCGCACTTGTGTTGGTGCAGGAAACCACTTTTGCACTTGTATTAGTGTGGAAAAAACACTTTTTGCACTTGTGATAGTGTTGAAAAACCACTTTTCGCACTTGTGTTAGTGTTGAAAAACCACTTTTCGCACTTGTGTTGGTGCAGGAAACCACTTTTGCACTTGTATTAGTGTGGAAAAACCACTTTTCGCACTTGTGTTAGTGTTGAAAAACCACTTTTCGCACTTGTGTTAGTGTTGAAAAACCACTTTTCGCACTTGTGTTGGTGCAGGAAACCACTTTTGCACTTGTATTAGTGTGGAAAAACCACTTTTCGCACTTGTGTTAGTGATGAAAAACCACTTTTCGCACTTGTGTTGGTGCAGGAAACCACTTTTGCACTTGTATTAGTGTGGAAAAACCACTTTTCGCACTTGTGTTGGTGCAGGAAACCACTTTTGCACTTGTATTAGTGTGGAAAAACCACTTTTCGCACTTATGTTAGTGTTGAAAAACCACTTTTCGCAATTGTGTTAGTGTTGAAAAACCACTTTTCGCACTTGTGTTAGTGTTGAAAAACGACTTTTTGCACTTGTATTAGTGTTGAAAAACCACTTATCGCACTTGTGTTGGTGCAGGAAACCACTTTTGCACTTGTATTAGTGTGGATAAACCACTTTTCGCACTTGTGTTAGTGTTGAAAAACCACTTTTCGCACTTGTGTTGGTGTTGAAAAACCACTTTTCTCACTTGTGTTAGTGTTGAAAAACCACTTTTTGCACTTGTGTTGGTGCAGGAAACCACTTTTGCGCTTGTATTAGTGTGGAAAAACCACTTTTCGCACTTGTGTTAGTGTTGAAAAACCACTTTTTGCACTTGTATTAGTGTTGAAAAACCACTTTTCGCACTTGTGCTGGTGCAGGAAACCACTTTTGCACTTGTATTAGTGTGGAAAAAACACTTTTTGCACTTGTGATAGTGTTGAAAAACCACTTTTCGCACTTTTGTTAGTGTTGAAAAACCACTTTTCACACTTGTGTTGGTGCAGGAAACCACTTTTGCACTTGTATTAGTGTGGAAAAAACACTTTTCGCACTTGTGTTAGTGTTGAAAAACCACTTTTCGCACTTGTGTTAGTCTTGAAAAACCACTTTTGCACTTGTATTAGTGTGGAAAAACCACTTTCCGCACTTGTGTTAGTGTTGAAAAACCACTTTTCACACTTGTGTTGGTGCAGGAAACCACTTTTGCACTTGTATTAGTGTGGAAAAACCACTTTTTGCACTTGTGATAGTGTTGAAAAACCACTTTTCGCACTTGTGTTAGTGTTGAAAAACCACTTTTCGCACTTGTGTTGGTGCAGGAAACCACTTTTGCACTTGTATTAGTGTGGTAAAACCACTTTTCGCACTTGTGTTAGTGTTGAAAAACCACTTTTCGCACTTGTGTTAGTGTTGAAAAACCACTTTTCGCACTTGTGTTGGTGCAGGAAACCACTTTTGCACTTGTATTAGTGTGGAAAAACCACTTTTCGCACTTGTGTTGGTGCAGGAAACCACTTTTGCACTTGTATTAGTGTGGAAAAACCACTTTTCGCACTTATGTTAGTGTTGAAAAACCACTTTTCGCAATTGTGTTAGTGTTGAAAAACCACTTTTCGCACTTGTGTTAGTGTTGAAAAACCACTTTTTGCACTTGTATTAGTGTTGAAAAACCACTTTTCGCACTTGTGTTGGTGCAGGAAACCACTTTTGCACTTGTATTAGTGTGGAAAAACCACTTTTCGCACTTGTGTTAGTGTTGAAAACACTTTTCGCACTTGTGTTGGTGTTGAAAAACCACTTTTCGCACTTGTGTTAGTGTTGAAAAACCACTTTTCGCACTTGTGTTGGTGCAGGAAACCACTTTTGCGCTTGTATTGGTGTGGAAAAACCACTTTTCGCAATTGTGTTAGTGTTGAAAAACCACTTTTCGCACTTGTGTTAGTGTTGAAAAACTACTTTTTGCACTTGTATTAGTGTTGAAAAACCACTTTTCGCACTTGTGTTGGTGCAGGAAACCACTTTTGCACTTGTATTAGTGTGGAAAAACCACTTTTCGCACTTGTGTTAGTGTTGAAAAACCACTTTTCGCACTTGTGTTGGTGTTGAAAAACCACTTTTCTCACTTGTGTTAGTGTTGAAAAACCACTTTTTGCACTTGTGTTGGTGCAGGAAACCACTTTTGCGCTTGTATTAGTGTGGAAAAACCACTTTTCGCACTTGTGTTAGTGTTGAAAAACCACTTTTTGCACTTGTATTAGTGTTGAAAAACCACTTTTCGCACTTGTGCTGGTGCAGGAAACCACTTTTGCACTTGTATTAGTGTGGAAAAAACACTTTTTGCACTTGTGATAGTGTTGAAAAACCACTTTTCGCACTTTTGTTAGTGTTGAAAAACCACTTTTCACACTTGTGTTGGTGCAGGAAACCACTTTTGCACTTGTATTAGTGTGGAAAAAACACTTTTCGCACTTGTGTTAGTGTTGAAAAACCACTTTTCGCACTTGTGTTAGTCTTGAAAAACCACTTTTGCACTTGTATTAGTGTGGAAAAACCACTTTCCGCACTTGTGTTAGTGTTGAAAAACCACTTTTTGCACTTGTGTTGGTGCAGGAAACCACTTTTGCACTTGTATTAGTGTGGAAAAACCACTTTTTGCACTTGTGATAGTGTTGAAAAACCACTTTTCGCACTTGTGTTAGTGTTGAAAAACCACTTTTCGCACTTGTGTTGGTGCAGGAAACCACTTTTGCACTTGTATTAGTGTGGTAAAACCACTTTTCGCACTTGTGTTAGTGTTGAAAAACCACTTTTCGCACTTGTGTTAGTGTTGAAAAACCACTTTTCGCACTTTTGTTAGTGGTGAAAAACCACTTTTCGCACTTGTGTTGGTGCAGGAAACCACTTTTGCACTTGTATTAGTGTGTAAAAAACACTTTTCGCACTTGTGTTAGTGTTGAAAAACCACTTTTCGCACTTGTGTTAGTGTTGAAAAACCTCTTTTCGCACTTGTGTTAGTGTTGAAAAACCACTTTTTGCAGTTGTGTTGGTGCAGGAAACCACTTTTGCACTTGTATTAGTGTGGAAAAAACACTTTTCGCACTTGTGTTAGTGTTGAAAAACCACTTTTCGCACTTGTGTTAGTCTTGAAAAACCACTTTTGCACTTGTATTAGTGTGGAAAAACCACTTTCCGCACTTGTGTTAGTGTTGAAAAACCACTTTTTGCACTTGTGTTGGTGCAGGAAACCACTTTTGCACTTGTATTAGTGTGGAAAAACCACTTTTTGCACTTGTGATAGTGTTGAAAAACCACTTTTTGCACTTGTGTTAGTGTTGAAAAACCACTTTTCGCACTTGTGTTGGTGCAGGAAACCACTTTTGCACTTGTATTAGTGTGGAAAAACCACTTTTCGCACTTGTGTTAGTGTTGAAAAACCACTTTTCGCACTTGTGTTAGTGTTGAAAACCACTTTTCGCACTTGTGTTGGTGCAGGAAACCACTTTTGCACTTGTATTAGTGTGGGAAAACCACTTTTCGCACTTGTGTTGGTGCAGGAAACCACTTTTGCACTTGTATTAGTGTGGAAAAACCACTTTTCGCACTTGTGTTAGTGTTGAAAAAACCACTTTTCGCACTTGTGTTGGTGCAGGAAACCACTTTTGCACTTGTATTAGTGTGGAAAAAACACTTTTTGCACTTGTGATAGTGTTGAAAAACCACTTTTCGCACTTGTGTTAGTGTTGAAAAACCACTTTTCGCACTTGTGTTCGTGTTGAAAAACCACTTTTCGCACTTGTGTTGGTGCAGGAAACCACTTTTGCACTTGTATTAGTGTGGAAAAACCACTTTTCGCACTTGTGTTAGTGTTGAAAAACAACTTTTCGCACTTGTGTTAGTGTTGAAAAACCACTTTTCGCACTTGTGTTGGTGCAGGAAACCACTTTTGCACTTGTATTAGTGTGGAAAAACCACTTTTCGCACTTGTGTTAGTGATGAAAAACCACTTTTCGCACTTGTATTAGTGTTGAAAAACCACTTTTTGCACTTGTGTTGGTGCAGGAAACCACTTTTGCACTTGTATTAGTGTGGAAAAAACACTTTTTGCACTTGTGATAGTGTTGAAAAACCACTTTTCGCACTTTTGTTAGTGTTGAAAAACCACTTTTCACACTTGTGTTGGTGCAGGAAACCACTTTTGCACTTGTATTAGTGTGGAAAAACCACTTTTCGCACTGTGTTAGTGTTGAAAAACCACTTTTCGCACTTGTGTTAGTGTTGAAAAACCACTTTTCGCACTTGTGTTAGTGTTGAAAAACCACTTTTCGCACTAGTGTTGGTGCAGGAACCACTTTTGCACTTGTATTAGTGTGGAAAAAACACTTTTCGCACTTGTGTTAGTGTTGAAAAACCACTTTTTGCACTTGTGTTAGTGTTGAAAAACCACTTTTCGCACTTGTGTTGGTGCAGGAAACCACTTTTGCACTTGTATTAGTGTGGAAAAAACACTTTTTGCACTTGTGATAGTGTTGAAAAACCACTTTTCGCACTTGTGTTAGTGTTGAAAAACCACTTTTCGCACTTGTGTTGGTGCAGGAAACCACTTTTGCACTTGTATTAGTGTGGAAAAACCACTTTTCGCACTTGTGTTAGTGTTGAAAAACCACTTTTCGCACTTGTGTTAGTGTTGAAAAACCACTTTTCGCACTTGTGTTGGTGCAGGAAACCACTTTTGCACTTGTATTAGTGTGGAAAAACCACTTTTCGCACTTGTGTTAGTGATGAAAAACCACTTTTCGCACTTGTGTTGGTGCAGGAAACCACTTTTGCACTTGTATTAGTGTGGAAAAACCACTTTTCGCACTTGTGTTGGTGCAGGAAACCACTTTTGCACTTGTATTAGTGTGGAAAAACCACTTTTCGCACTTATGTTAGTGTTGAAAAACCACTTTTCGCAATTGTGTTAGTGTTGAAAAACCACTTTTCGCACTTGTGTTAGTGTTGAAAAACGACTTTTTGCACTTGTATTAGTGTTGAAAAACCACTTATCGCACTTGTGTTGGTGCAGGAAACCACTTTTGCACTTGTATTAGTGTGGATAAACCACTTTTCGCACTTGTGTTAGTGTTGAAAAACCACTTTTCGCACTTGTGTTGGTGTTGAAAAACCACTTTTCTCACTTGTGTTAGTGTTGAAAAACCACTTTTTGCACTTGTGTTGGTGCAGGAAACCACTTTTGCGCTTGTATTAGTGTGGAAAAACCACTTTTCGCACTTGTGTTAGTGTTGAAAAACCACTTTTTGCACTTGTATTAGTGTTGAAAAACCACTTTTCGCACTTGTGTTCGTGTTGAAAAACCACTTTTCGCACTTGTGTTGGTGCAGGAAACCACTTTTGCACTTGTATTAGTGTGGAAAAACCACTTTTCGCACTTGTGTTAGTGTTGAAAAACAACTTTTCGCACTTGTGTTAGTGTTGAAAAACCACTTTTCGCACTTGTGTTGGTGCAGGAAACCACTTTTGCACTTGTATTAGTGTGGAAAAACCACTTTTCGCACTTGTGTTAGTGATGAAAAACCACTTTTCGCACTTGTATTAGTGTTGAAAAACCACTTTTTGCACTTGTGTTGGTGCAGGAAACCACTTTTGCACTTGTATTAGTGTGGAAAAAACACTTTTTGCACTTGTGATAGTGTTGAAAAACCACTTTTCGCACTTTTGTTAGTGTTGAAAAACCACTTTTCACACTTGTGTTGGTGCAGGAAACCACTTTTGCACTTGTATTAGTGTGGAAAAACCACTTTTCGCACTGTGTTAGTGTTGAAAAACCACTTTTCGCACTTGTGTTAGTGTTGAAAAACCACTTTTCGCACTTGTGTTAGTGTTGAAAAACCACTTTTCGCACTAGTGTTGGTGCAGGAACCACTTTTGCACTTGTATTAGTGTGGAAAAAACACTTTTCGCACTTGTGTTAGTGTTGAAAAACCACTTTTTGCACTTGTGTTAGTGTTGAAAAACCACTTTTCGCACTTGTGTTGGTGCAGGAAACCACTTTTGCACTTGTATTAGTGTGGAAAAAACACTTTTTGCACTTGTGATAGTGTTGAAAAACCACTTTTCGCACTTGTGTTAGTGTTGAAAAACCACTTTTCGCACTTGTGTTGGTGCAGGAAACCACTTTTGCACTTGTATTAGTGTGGAAAAACCACTTTTCGCACTTGTGTTAGTGTTGAAAAACCACTTTTCGCACTTGTGTTAGTGTTGAAAAACCACTTTTCGCACTTGTGTTGGTGCAGGAAACCACTTTTGCACTTGTATTAGTGTGGAAAAACCACTTTTCGCACTTGTGTTAGTGATGAAAAACCACTTTTCGCACTTGTGTTGGTGCAGGAAACCACTTTTGCACTTGTATTAGTGTGGAAAAACCACTTTTCGCACTTGTGTTGGTGCAGGAAACCACTTTTGCACTTGTATTAGTGTGGAAAAACCACTTTTCGCACTTATGTTAGTGTTGAAAAACCACTTTTCGCAATTGTGTTAGTGTTGAAAAACCACTTTTCGCACTTGTGTTAGTGTTGAAAAACGACTTTTTGCACTTGTATTAGTGTTGAAAAACCACTTATCGCACTTGTGTTGGTGCAGGAAACCACTTTTGCACTTGTATTAGTGTGGATAAACCACTTTTCGCACTTGTGTTAGTGTTGAAAAACCACTTTTCGCACTTGTGTTGGTGTTGAAAAACCACTTTTCTCACTTGTGTTAGTGTTGAAAAACCACTTTTTGCACTTGTGTTGGTGCAGGAAACCACTTTTGCGCTTGTATTAGTGTGGAAAAACCACTTTTCGCACTTGTGTTAGTGTTGAAAAACCACTTTTTGCACTTGTATTAGTGTTGAAAAACCACTTTTCGCACTTGTGCTGGTGCAGGAAACCACTTTTGCACTTGTATTAGTGTGGAAAAAACACTTTTTGCACTTGTGATAGTGTTGAAAAACCACTTTTCGCACTTTTGTTAGTGTTGAAAAACCACTTTTCACACTTGTGTTGGTGCAGGAAACCACTTTTGCACTTGTATTAGTGTGGAAAAAACACTTTTCGCACTTGTGTTAGTGTTGAAAAACCACTTTTCGCACTTGTGTTAGTCTTGAAAAACCACTTTTGCACTTGTATTAGTGTGGAAAAACCACTTTCCGCACTTGTGTTAGTGTTGAAAAACCACTTTTCACACTTGTGTTGGTGCAGGAAACCACTTTTGCACTTGTATTAGTGTGGAAAAACCACTTTTTGCACTTGTGATAGTGTTGAAAAACCACTTTTCGCACTTGTGTTAGTGTTGAAAAACCACTTTTCGCACTTGTGTTGGTGCAGGAAACCACTTTTGCACTTGTATTAGTGTGGTAAAACCACTTTTCGCACTTGTGTTAGTGTTGAAAAACCACTTTTCGCACTTGTGTTAGTGTTGAAAAACCACTTTTCGCACTTGTGTTGGTGCAGGAAACCACTTTTGCACTTGTATTAGTGTGGAAAAACCACTTTTCGCACTTGTGTTGGTGCAGGAAACCACTTTTGCACTTGTATTAGTGTGGAAAAACCACTTTTCGCACTTATGTTAGTGTTGAAAAACCACTTTTCGCAATTGTGTTAGTGTTGAAAAACCACTTTTCGCACTTGTGTTAGTGTTGAAAAACCACTTTTTGCACTTGTATTAGTGTTGAAAAACCACTTTTCGCACTTGTGTTGGTGCAGGAAACCACTTTTGCACTTGTATTAGTGTGGAAAAACCACTTTTCGCACTTGTGTTAGTGTTGAAAACACTTTTCGCACTTGTGTTGGTGTTGAAAAACCACTTTTCGCACTTGTGTTAGTGTTGAAAAACCACTTTTCGCACTTGTGTTGGTGCAGGAAACCACTTTTGCGCTTGTATTAGTGTGGAAAAACCACTTTTCGCACTTGTGTTAGTGTTGAAAAACCACTTTTTGCACTTGTATTAGTGTTGAAAAACCACTTTTTGCACTTGTGCTGGTGCAGGAAACCACTTTTGCACTTGTATTAGTGTGGAAAAAACACTTTTCGCACTTGTGTTAGTGTTGAAAAACCGCTTTTCGCACTTGTGTTAGTGTTGAAAAACCACTTTTCGCACTTGTGTTGGTGCAGGAAACCGCTTTTGCACTTGTATTAGTGTGGAAAAACCACTTTTCGCACTTGTGTTAGTGTTGAAAAACCACTTTTCGCACTTGTGTTAGTGTTGAAAAACCACTTTTCGCACTTGTGTTGGTGCAGGAAACCACTTTTCGCACTTGTGTTAGTGTTGAAAAACCACTTTTCGCACTTGTGTTAGTGTTGAAAAAACCACTTTTCGCACTTGTGTTGGTGCAGGAAACCACTTTTGCACTTGTATTAGTGTGGAAAAAACACTTTTTGCACTTGTGATAGTGTTGAAAAACCACTTTTCGCACTTGTGTTAGTGTTGAAAAACCACTTTTCGCACTTGTGTTCGTGTTGAAAAACCACTTTTCGCACTTGTGTTGGTGCAGGAAACCACTTTTGCACTTGCATTAGTGTGGAAAAACCACTTTTCGCACTTGTGTTAGTGTTGAAAAACAACTTTTCGCACTTGTGTTAGTGTTGAAAAACCACTTTTCGCACTTGTGTTGGTGCAGGAAACCACTTTTGCACTTGTATTAGTGTGGAAAAACCACTTTTCGCACTTGTGTTAGTGATGAAAAACCACTTTTCGCACTTGTATTAGTGTTGAAAAACCACTTTTTGCACTTGTGTTGGTGCAGGAAACCACTTTTGCACTTGTATTAGTGTGGAAAAAACACTTTTTGCACTTGTGATGGTGTTGAAAAACCACTTTTCGCACTTTTGTTAGTGTTGAAAAACCACTTTTCACACTTGTGTTGGTGCAGGAAACCACTTTTGCACTTGTATTAGTGTGGAAAAACCACTTTTCGCACTGTGTTAGTGTTGAAAATCCACTTTTCGCACTTGTGTTAGTGTTGAAAAACCACTTTTCGCACTTGTGTTAGTGTTGAAAAACCACTTTTCGCACTAGTGTTGGTGCAGGAACCACTTTTGCACTTGTATTAGTGTGGAAAAAACACTTTTCGCACTTGTGTTAGTGTTGAAAAACCACTTTTTGCACTTGTGTTAGTGTTGAAAAACCACTTTTCGCACTTGTGTTGGTGCAGGAAACCACTTTTGCACTTGTATTAGTGTGGAAAAAACACTTTTTACACTTGTGATAGTGTTGAAAAACCACTTTTCGCACTTGTGTTAGTGTTGAAAAACCACTTTTCGCACTTGTGTTGGTGCAGGAAACCACTTTTGCACTTGTATTAGTGTGGAAAAACCACTTTTCGCACTTGTGTTAGTGTTGAAAAACCACTTTTCGCACTTGTGTTAGTGTTGAAAAACCACTTTTCTCACTTGTGTTGGTGCAGGAAACCACTTTTGCACTTGTATTAGTGTGGAAAAACCACTTTTCGCACTTGTGTTATTGTTGAAAAACCACTTTTCGCACTTGTGTTAGTGCAGGAAACCACTTTTGCACTTGTATTAGTGTGGAAAAAACACTTTTCGCACTTGTGTTGGTGCAGGAAACCACTTTTGCACTTGTATTAGTGTGGAAAAACCACTTTTCGCACTTGTGTTGGTGCAGGAAACCACTTTTGCACTTGTATTAGTGTGGAAAAACCACTTTTCGCACTTATGTTAGTGTTGAAAAACCACTTTTCGCAATTGTGTTAGTGTTGAAAAACCACTTTTCGCACTTGTGTTAGTGTTGAAAAACCACTTTTTGCACTTGTATTAGTGTTGAAAAACCACTTTTCGCACTTGTGTTGGTGCAGGAAACCACTTTTGCACTTGTATTAGTGTGGAAAAACCACTTTTCGCACTTGTGTTGGTGCAGGAAACCACTTTTGCACTTGTATTAGTGTGGAAAAACCACTTTTCGCACTTATGTTAGTGTTGAAAAACCACTTTTCGCAATTGTGTTAGTGTTGAAAAACCACTTTTCGCACTTGTGTTAGTGTTGAAAAACCACTTTTTGCACTTGTATTAGTGTTGAAAAAACACTTTTCGCACTTGTGTTGGTGCAGGAAACCACTTTTGCACTTGTATTAGTGTGGAAAAACCACTTTTCGCACTTGTGTTAGTGTTGAAAACACTTTTCGCACTTGTGTTGGTGTTGAAAAACCACTTTTCGCACTTGTGTTAGTGTTGAAAAACCACTTTTCGCACTTGTGTTGGTGCAGGAAACCACTTTTGCGCTTGTATTAGTGTGGAAAAACCACTTTTCGCACTTGTGTTAGTGTTGAAAAACCACTTTTTGCACTTGTATTAGTGTTGAAAAACCACTTTTTGCACTTGTGCTGGTGCAGGAAACCACTTTTGCACTTGTATTAGTGTGGAAAAAACACTTTTCGCACTTGTGTTAGTGTTGAAAAACCGCTTTTCGCACTTGTGTTAGTGTTGAAAAACCACTTTTCGCACTTGTGTTGGTGCAGGAAACCGCTTTTGCACTTGTATTAGTGTGGAAAAACCACTTTTCGCACTTGTGTTAGTGTTGAAAAACCACTTTTCGCTCTTGTGTTAGTGTTGAAAAACCACTTTTCGCACTTGTGTTGGTGCAGGAAACCACTTTTCGCACTTGTGTTAGTGTTGAAAAACCACTTTTCGCACTTGTGTTAGTGTTGAAAAAACCACTTTTCGCACTTGTGTTGGTGCAGGAAACCACTTTTGCACTTGTATTAGTGTGGAAAAAACACTTTTTGCACTTGTGATAGTGTTGAAAAACCACTTTTCGCACTTGTGTTAGTGTTGAAAAACCACTTTTCGCACTTGTGTTCGTGTTGAAAAACCACTTTTCGCACTTGTGTTGGTGCAGGAAACCACTTTTGCACTTGCATTAGTGTGGAAAAACCACTTTTCGCACTTGTGTTAGTGTTGAAAAACAACTTTTCGCACTTGTGTTAGTGTTGAAAAACCACTTTTCGCACTTGTGTTGGTGCAGGAAACCACTTTTGCACTTGTATTAGTGTGGAAAAACCACTTTTCGCACTTGTGTTAGTGATGAAAAACCACTTTTCGCACTTGTATTAGTGTTGAAAAACCACTTTTTGCACTTGTGTTGGTGCAGGAAACCACTTTTGCACTTGTATTAGTGTGGAAAAAACACTTTTTGCACTTGTGATGGTGTTGAAAAACCACTTTTCGCACTTTTGTTAGTGTTGAAAAACCACTTTTCACACTTGTGTTGGTGCAGGAAACCACTTTTGCACTTGTATTAGTGTGGAAAAACCACTTTTCGCACTGTGTTAGTGTTGAAAATCCACTTTTCGCACTTGTGTTAGTGTTGAAAAACCACTTTTCGCACTTGTGTTAGTGTTGAAAAACCACTTTTCGCACTAGTGTTGGTGCAGGAACCACTTTTGCACTTGTATTAGTGTGGAAAAAACACTTTTCGCACTTGTGTTAGTGTTGAAAAACCACTTTTTGCACTTGTGTTAGTGTTGAAAAACCACTTTTCGCACTTGTGTTGGTGCAGGAAACCACTTTTGCACTTGTATTAGTGTGGAAAAAACACTTTTTGCACTTGTGATAGTGTTGAAAAACCACTTTTCGCACTTGTGTTAGTGTTGAAAAACCACTTTTCGCACTTGTGTTGGTGCAGGAAACCACTTTTGCACTTGTATTAGTGTGGAAAAACCACTTTTCGCACTTGTGTTAGTGTTGAAAAACCACTTTTCGCACTTGTGTTAGTGTTGAAAAACCACTTTTCTCACTTGTGTTGGTGCAGGAAACCACTTTTGCACTTGTATTAGTGTGGAAAAACCACTTTTCGCACTTGTGTTATTGTTGAAAAACCACTTTTCGCACTTGTGTTAGTGCAGGAAACCACTTTTGCACTTGTATTAGTGTGGAAAAAACACTTTTCGCACTTGTGTTGGTGCAGGAAACCACTTTTGCACTTGTATTAGTGTGGAAAAACCACTTTTCGCACTTATGTTAGTGTTGAAAAACCACTTTTCGCAATTGTGTTAGTGTTGAAAAACCACTTTTCGCACTTGTGTTAGTGTTGAAAAACCACTTTTTGCACTTGTATTAGTGTTGAAAAACCACTTTTCGCACTTGTGTTGGTGCAGGAAACCACTTTTGCACTTGTATTAGTGTGGAAAAACCACTTTTCGCACTTGTGTTAGTGTTGAAAAACCACTTTTCGCACTTGTGTTGGTGTTGAAAAACCACTTTTCGCACTTGTGTTAGTGTTGAAAAACCACTTTTCGCACTTGTGTTGGTGCAGGAAACCACTTTTGCGCTTGTATTAGTGTGGAAAAACCACTTTTCGCACTTGTGTTAGTGTTGAAAAACCACTTTTTGCACTTGTATTAGTGTTGAAAAACCACTTTTCGCACTTGTGCTGGTGCAGGAAACCACTTTTGCACTTGTATTAGTGTGGAAAAAACACTTTTCGCACTTGTGTTAGTGTTGAAAAACCGCTTTTCGCACTTGTGTTAGTGTTGAAAAACCACTTTTCGCACTTGTGTTGGTGCAGGAAACCGCTTTTGCACTTGTATTAGTGTGGAAAAACCACTTTTCGCACTTGTGTTAGTGTTGAAAAACCACTTTTCGCACTTGTGTTAGTGTTGAAAAACCACTTTTCGCACTTGTGTTGGTGCAGGAAACCACTTTTCGCACTTGTGTTAGTGTTGAAAAACCACTTTTCGCACTTGTGTTAGTGTTGAAAAAACCACTTTTCGCACTTGTGTTGGTGCAGGAAACCACTTTTGCACTTGTATTAGTGTGGAAAAAACACTTTTTGCACTTGTGATAGTGTTGAAAAACCACTTTTCGCACTTGTGTTAGTGTTGAAAAACCACTTTTCGCACTTGTGTTCGTGTTGAAAAACCACTTTTCGCACTTGTGTTGGTGCAGGAAACCACTTTTGCACTTGTATTAGTGTGGAAAAACCACTTTTCGCACTTGTGTTAGTGTTGAAAAACAACTTTTCGCACTTGTGTTAGTGTTGAAAAACCACTTTTCGCACTTGTGTTGGTGCAGGAAACCACTTTTGCACTTGTATTAGTGTGGAAAAACCACTTTTCGCACTTGTGTTAGTGATGAAAAACCACTTTTCGCACTTGTATTAGTGTTGAAAAACCACTTTTTGCACTTGTGTTGGTGCAGGAAACCACTTTTGCACTTGTATTAGTGTGGAAAAAACACTTTTTGCACTTGTGATAGTGTTGAAAAACCACTTTTCGCACTTTTGTTAGTGTTGAAAAACCACTTTTCACACTTGTGTTGGTGCAGGAAACCACTTTTGCACTTGTATTAGTGTGGAAAAACCACTTTTCGTACTGTGTTAGTGTTGAAAAACCACTTTTCGCACTTGTGTTAGTGTTGAAAAACCACTTTTCGCACTTGTGTTAGTGTTGAAAAACCACTTTTCGCACTAGTGTTGGTGCAGGAACCACTTTTGCACTTGTATTAGTGTGGAAAAAACACTTTTCGCACTTGTGTTAGTGTTGAAAAACCACTTTTTGCACTTGTGTTAGTGTTGAAAAACCACTTTTCGCACTTGTGTTGGTGCAGGAAACCACTTTTGCACTTGTATTAGTGTGGAAAAAACACTTTTTGCACTTGTGATAGTGTTGAAAAACCACTTTTCGCACTTGTGTTAGTGTTGAAAAACCACTTTTCGCACTTGTGTTGGTGCAGGAAACCACTTTTGCACTTGTATTAGTGTGGAAAAACCACTTTTCGCACTTGTGTTAGTGTTGAAAAACCACTTTTTGCACTTGTGTTAGTGTTGAAAAACCACTTTTCGCACTTGTGTTGGTGCAGGAAACCACTTTTGCACTTGTATTAGTGTGGAAAAACCACTTTTCGCACTTGTGTTAGTGATGAAAAACCACTTTTCGCACTTGTGTTGGTGCAGGAAACCACTTTTGCACTTGTATTAGTGTGGAAAAACCACTTTTCGCACTTGTGTTGGTGCAGGAAACCACTTTTGCACTTGTATTAGTGTGGAAAAACCACTTTTCGCACTTATGTTAGTGTTGAAAAACCACTTTTCGCAATTGTGTTAGTGTTGAAAAACCACTTTTCGCACTTGTGTTAGTGTTGAAAAACGACTTTTTGCACTTGTATTAGTGTTGAAAAACCACTTTTCGCACTTGTGTTGGTGCAGGAAACCACTTTTGCACTTGTATTAGTGTGGAAAAACCACTTTTCGCACTTGTGTTAGTGTTGAAAAACCACTTTTCGCACTTGTGTTGGTGTTGAAAAACCACTTTTCTCACTTGTGTTAGTGTTGAAAAACCACTTTTTGCACTTGTGTTGGTGCAGGAAACCACTTTTGCGCTTGTATTAGTGTGGAAAAACCACTTTTCGCACTTGTGTTAGTGTTGAAAAACCACTTTTTGCACTTGTATTAGTGTTGAAAAACCACTTTTCGCACTTGTGCTGGTGCAGGAAACCACTTTTGCACTTGTATTAGTGTGGAAAAAACACTTTTTGCACTTGTGATAGTGTTGAAAAACCACTTTTCGCACTTTTGTTAGTGTTGAAAAACCACTTTTCACACTTGTGTTGGTGCAGGAAACCACTTTTGCACTTGTATTAGTGTGGAAAAAACACTTTTCGCACTTGTGTTAGTGTTGAAAAACCACTTTTCGCACTTGTGTTAGTCTTGAAAAACCACTTTTGCACTTGTATTAGTGTGGAAAAACCACTTTCCGCACTTGTGTTAGTGTTGAAAAACCACTTTTTGCACTTGTGTTGGTGCAGGAAACCACTTTTGCACTTGTATTAGTGTGGAAAAACCACTTTTTGCACTTGTGATAGTGTTGAAAAACCACTTTTCGCACTTGTGTTAGTGTTGAAAAACCACTTTTCGCACTTGTGTTGGTGCAGGAAACCACTTTTGCACTTGTATTAGTGTGGTAAAACCACTTTTCGCACTTGTGTTAGTGTTGAAAAACCACTTTTCGCACTTGTGTTAGTGTTGAAAAACCACTTTTCGCACTTGTGTTGGTGCAGGAAACCACTTTTGCACTTGTATTAGTGTGGAAAAACCACTTTTCGCACTTGTGTTGGTGCAGGAAACCACTTTTGCACTTGTATTAGTGTGGAAAAACCACTTTTCGCACTTATGTTAGTGTTGAAAAACCACTTTTCGCAATTGTGTTAGTGTTGAAAAACCACTTTTCGCACTTGTGTTAGTGTTGAAAAACCACTTTTTGCACTTGTATTAGTGTTGAAAAACCACTTTTCGCACTTGTGTTGGTGCAGGAAACCACTTTTGCACTTGTATTAGTGTGGAAAAACCACTTTTCGCACTTGTGTTAGTGTTGAAAAACCACTTTTCGCACTTGTGTTGGTGTTGAAAAACCACTTTTCGCACTTGTGTTAGTGTTGAAAAACCACTTTTCGCACTTGTGTTGGTGCAGGAAACCACTTTTGCGCTTGTATTAGTGTGGAAAAACCACTTTTCGCACTTGTGTTAGTGTTGAAAAACCACTTTTTGCACTTGTATTAGTGTTGAAAAACCACTTTTCGCACTTGTGCTGGTGCAGGAAACCACTTTTGCACTTGTATTAGTGTGGAAAAAACACTTTTCACACTTGTGTTAGTGTTGAAAAACCGCTTTTCGCACTTGTGTTAGTGTTGAAAAACCACTTTTCGCACTTGTGTTGGTGCAGGAAACCGCTTTTGCACTTGTATTAGTGTGGAAAAACCACTTTTCGCACTTGTGTTAGTGTTGAAAAACCACTTTTCGCACTTGTGTTAGTGTTGAAAAACCACTTTTCGCACTTGTGTTGGTGCAGGAAACCACTTTTCGCACTTGTGTTAGTGTTGAAAAACCACTTTTCGCACTTGTGTTAGTGTTGAAAAAACCACTTTTCGCACTTGTGTTGGTGCAGGAAACCACTTTTGCACTTGTATTAGTGTGGAAAAAACACTTTTTGCACTTGTGATAGTGTTGAAAAACCACTTTTCGCACTTGTGTTAGTGTTGAAAAACCACTTTTCGCACTTGTGTTCGTGTTGAAAAACCACTTTTCGCACTTGTGTTGGTGCAGGAAACCACTTTTGCACTTGCATTAGTGTGGAAAAACCACTTTTCGCACTTGTGTTAGTGTTGAAAAACAACTTTTCGCACTTGTGTTAGTGTTGAAAAACCACTTTTCGCACTTGTGTTGGTGCAGGAAACCACTTTTGCACTTGTATTAGTGTGGAAAAACCACTTTTCGCACTTGTGTTAGTGATGAAAAACCACTTTTCGCACTTGTATTAGTGTTGAAAAACCACTTTTTGCACTTGTGTTGGTGCAGGAAACCACTTTTGCACTTGTATTAGTGTGGAAAAAACACTTTTTGCACTTGTGATAGTGTTGAAAAACCACTTTTCGCACTTTTGTTAGTGTTGAAAAACCACTTTTCACACTTGTGTTGGTGCAGGAAACCACTTTTGCACTTGTATTAGTGTGGAAAAACCACTTTTCGCACTGTGTTAGTGTTGAAAATCCACTTTTCGCACTTGTGTTAGTGTTGAAAAACCACTTTTCGCACTTGTGTTAGTGTTGAAAAACCACTTTTCGCACTAGTGTTGGTGCAGGAACCACTTTTGCACTTGTATTAGTGTGGAAAAAACACTTTTCGCACTTGTGTTAGTGTTGAAAAACCACTTTTTGCACTTGTGTTAGTGTTGAAAAACCACTTTTCGCACTTGTGTTGGTGCAGGAAACCACTTTTGCACTTGTATTAGTGTGGAAAAAACACTTTTTGCACTTGTGATAGTGTTGAAAAACCACTTTTCGCACTTGTGTTAGTGTTGAAAAACCACTTTTCGCACTTGTGTTGGTGCAGGAAACCACTTTTGCACTTGTATTAGTGTGGAAAAACCACTTTTCGCACTTGTGTTAGTGTTGAAAAACCACTTTTCGCACTTGTGTTAGTGTTGAAAAACCACTTTTCTCACTTGTGTTGGTGCAGGAAACCACTTTTGCACTTGTATTAGTGTGGAAAAACCACTTTTCGCACTTGTGTTATTGTTGAAAAACCACTTTTCGCACTTGTGTTAGTGCAGGAAACCACTTTTGCACTTGTATTAGTGTGGAAAAAACACTTTTTGCACTTGTATTAGTGTGGAAAAAACACTTTTTGCACTTGTATTAGTGTAGAAAAAACACTTTTTGCACTTGTGATAGTGTTGAAAAAACACTTTTCGCACTTGTGTTAGTGTTGAAAAACCACTTTTCGCACTTGTGTTAGTGTTGAAAAACCTCTTTTCGCACTTGTGTTAGTGTTGAAAAACCACTTTTCGCAGTTGTGTTGGTGCAGGAAACCACTTTTGCACTTGTATTAGTGTGGAAAAAACAATTTTCGCACTTGTGTTAGTGTTGAAAAACCACTTTTCGCACTTGTGTTAGTCTTGAAAAACCACTTTTGCACTTGTATTAGTGTGGAAAAACCACTTTCCACACTTGTGTTAGTGTTGAAAAACAACTTTTCGCACTTGTGTTAGTGTTGAAAAACCACTTTTTGCACTTGTGTTGGTGCAGGAAACCACTTTTGCACTTGTATTAGTGTGGAAAAAACACTTTTTGCACTTGTGATAGTGTTGAAAAACCACTTTTCGCACTTGTGTTAGTGTTGAAAAACCACTTTTCGCACTTGTGTTAGTGTTGAAAAACCACTTTTCGCACTTGTGTTAGTGTTGAAAAACCACTTTTCGCACTTGTGTTGGTGCAGGAAACCACTTTTGCACTTGTATTCGTGTGGAAAAACCACTTTTCGCACTTGTGTTGGTGCAGGAAACCACTTTTGCACTTGTATTAGTGTGGAAAAACCACTTTTCGCACTTATGTTAGTGTTGAAAAACCACTTTTCGCAATTGTGTTAGTGTTGAAAAACCACTTTTCGCACTTGTGTTAGTGTTGAAAAACCACTTTTTGCACTTGTATTAGTGTTGAAAAACCACTTTTCGCACTTGTGTTGGTGCAGGAAACCACTTTTGCACTTGTATTAGTGTGGAAAAACCACTTTTCGCACTTGTGTTAGTGTTGAAAAACCACTTTTCGCACTTGTGTTGGTGTTGAAAAACCACTTTTCGCACTTGTGTTAGTGTTGAAAAACCACTTTTTGCACTTGTGTTGGTGCAGGAAACCACTTTTGCGCTTGTATTAGTGTGGAAAAACCACTTTTCGCACTTGTGTTAGTGTTGAAAAACCACTTTTCGCACTTGTGTTAGTGTTGAAAAACCACTTTTTGCACTTGTATTAGTGTTGAAAAACCACTTTTCGCACTTGTGTTGGTGCAGGAAACCACTTTTGCACTTGTATTAGTGTGGAAAAACCACTTTTCGCACTTATGTTAGTGTTGAAAAACCACTTTTCGCACTTGTGTTAGTGTTGAAAAACCACTTTTCGCACTTGTGTTAGTGTTGAAAAACCACTTTTCGCACTTGTGTTGGTGCAGGAAACCACTTTTGCACTTGTATTCGTGTGGAAAAACCACTTTTCGCACTTGTGTTGGTGCAGGAAACCACTTTTGCACTTGTATTAGTGTGGAAAAACCACTTTTCGCACTTATGTTAGTGTTGAAAAACCACTTTTCGCAATTGTGTTAGTGTTGAAAAACCACTTTTCGCACTTGTGTTAGTGTTGAAAAACCACTTTTTGCACTTGTATTAGTGTTGAAAAACCACTTTTCGCACTTGTGTTGGTGCAGGAAACCACTTTTGCACTTGTATTAGTGTGGAAAAACCACTTTTCGCACTTGTGTTAGTGTTGAAAAACCACTTTTCGCACTTGTGTTGGTGTTGAAAAACCACTTTTCGCACTTGTGTTAGTGTTGAAAAACCACTTTTTGCACTTGTGTTGGTGCAGGAAACCACTTTTGCGCTTGTATTAGTGTGGAAAAACCACTTTTCGCACTTGTGTTAGTGTTGAAAAACCACTTTTTGCACTTGTATTAGTGTTGAAAAACCACTTTTCGCACTTGTGCTGGTGCAGGAAACCACTTTTGCACTTGTATTAGTGTGGAAAAAACACTTTTTGCACTTGTGATAGTGTTGAAAAACCACTTTTCGCACTTTTGTTAGTGTTGAAAAACCACTTTTCACACTTGTGTTGGTGCAGGAAACCACTTTTGCACTTGTATTAGTGTGGAAAAACCACTTTTCGCACTTGTGTTAGTGTTGAAAAACCACTTTTCGCACTTGTGTTAGTGTTGAAAAACCACTTTTCGCACTAGTGTTGGTGCAGGAAACCACTTTTGCACTTGCATTAGTGTGGAAAAAACACTTTTCGCACTTGTGTTAGTGTTGAAAAACCACTTTTTGCACTTGTGTTAGTGTTGAAAAACCACTTTTCGCACTTGTGTTGGTGCAGGAAACCACTTTTGCACTTGTATTAGTGTGGAAAAACACTTTTTGCACTTGTGATAGTGTTGAAAAACCACTTTTCGCACTTGTGTTAGTGTTGAAAAACCACTTTTCGCACTTGTGTTGGTGCAGGAAACCACTTTTGCACTTGTATTAGTGTGGAAAAACCACTTTTCGCACTTATGTTAGTGTTGAAAAACCACTTTTCGCAATTGTGTTAGTGTTGAAAAACCACTTTTCGCACTTGTGTTAGTGTTGAAAAACCACTTTTTGCACTTGTATTAGTGTTGAAAAACCACTTTTCGCACTTGTGTTGGTGCAGGAAACCACTTTTGCACTTGTATTAGTGTGGAAAAACCACTTTTCGCACTTGTGTTAGTGTTGAAAAACCACTTTTCGCACTTGTGTTGGTGTTGAAAAACCACTTTTCGCACTTGTGTTAGTGTTGAAAAACCACTTTTCGCACTTGTGTTGGTGCAGGAAACCACTTTTGCGCTTGTATTAGTGTGGAAAAACCACTTTTCGCACTTGTGTTAGTGTTGAAAAACCACTTTTTGCACTTGTATTAGTGTTGAAAAACCACTTTTCGCACTTGTGCTGGTGCAGGAAACCACTTTTGCACTTGTATTAGTGTGGAAAAAACACTTTTCGCACTTGTGTTAGTGTTGAAAAACAGCTTTTCGCACTTGTGTTAGTGTTGAAAAACCACTTTTCGCACTTGTGTTAGTGTTGAAAAAACCACTTTTCGCACTTGTGTTGGTGCAGGAAACCACTTTTGCACTTGTATTAGTGTGGAAAAAACACTTTTTGCACTTGTGATAGTGTTGAAAAACCACTTTTCGCACTTGTGTTAGTGTTGAAAAACCACTTTTCGCACTTGTGTTCGTGTTGAAAAACCACTTTTCACACTTGTGTTGGTGCAGGAAACCACTTTTGCACTTGTATTAGTGTGGAAAAACCACTTTTCGCACTTGTGTTAGTGTTGAAAAACAACTTTTCGCACTTGTGTTAGTGTTGAAAAACCACTTTTCGCACTTGTGTTGGTGCAGGAAACCACTTTTGCACTTGTATTAGTGTGGAAAAACCACTTTTCGCACTTGTGTTAGTGATGAAAAACCACTTTTCGCACTTGTATTAGTGTTGAAAAACCACTTTTTGCACTTGTGTTGGTGCAGGAAACCACTTTTGCACTTGTATTAGTGTGGAAAAAACACTTTTTGCACTTGTGATAGTGTTGAAAAACCACTTTTCGCACTTTTGTTAGTGTTGAAAAACCACTTTTCACACTTGTGTTGGTGCAGGAAACCACTTTTGCACTTGTATTAGTGTGGAAAAACCACTTTTCGCACTGTGTTAGTGTTGAAAAACCACTTTTCGCACTTGTGTTAGTGTTGAAAAACCACTTTTCGCACTTGTGTTAGTGTTGAAAAACCACTTTTCGCACTAGTGTTGGTGCAGGAACCACTGTTGCACTTGTATTAGTGTGGAAAAAACACTTTTCGCACTTGTGTTAGTGTTGAAAAACCACTTTTTGCACTTGTGTTAGTGTTGAAAAACCACTTTTCGCACTTGTGTTGGTGCAGGAAACCACTTTTGCACTTGTATTAGTGTGGAAAAAACACTTTTTGCACTTGTGATAGTGTTGAAAAACCACTTTTCGCACTTGTGTTAGTGTTGAAAAACCACTTTTCGCACTTGTGTTGGTGCAGGAAACCACTTTTGCACTTGTATTAGTGTGGAAAAACCACTTTTCGCACTTGTGTTAGTGTTGAAAAACCACTTTTCGCACTTGTGTTAGTCTTGAAAAACCACTTTTGCACTTGTATTAGTGTGGAAAAACCACTTTCCGCACTTGTGTTAGTGTTGAAAAACCACTTTTTGCACTTGTGTTGGTGCAGGAAACCACTTTTGCACTTGTATTAGTGTGGAAAAACCACTTTTTGCACTTGTGATAGTGTTGAAAAACCACTTTTCGCACTTGTGTTAGTGTTGAAAAACCACTTTTCGCACTTGTGTTGGTGCAGGAAACCACTTTTGCACTTGTATTAGTGTAGAAAAACCACTTTTCGCACTTGTGTTAGTGTTGAAAAACCACTTTTCGCACTTGTGTTAGTGTTGAAAAACCACTTTTCGCACTTGTGTTGGTGCAGGAAACCACTTTTGCACTTGTATTAGTGTGGAAAAACCACTTTTCGCACTTGTGTTGGTGCAGGAAACCACTTTTGCACTTGTATTAGTGTGGAAAAACCACTTTTCGCACTTATGTTAGTGTTGAAAAACCACTTTTCGCAATTGTGTTAGTGTTGAAAAACCACTTTTCGCACTTGTGTTAGTGTTGAAAAACCACTTTTTGCACTTGTATTAGTGTTGAAAAACCACTTTTCGCACTTGTGTTGGTGCAGGAAACCACTTTTGCACTTGTATTAGTGTGGAAAAACCACTTTTCGCACTTGTGTTAGTGTTGAAAAACCACTTTTCGCACTTGTGTTGGTGTTGAAAAACCACTTTTCGCACTTGTGTTAGTGTTGAAAAACCACTTTTCGCACTTGTGTTGGTGCAGGAAACCACTTTTGCGCTTGTATTAGTGTGGAAAAACCACTTTTCGCACTTGTGTTAGTGTTGAAAAACCACTTTTTGCACTTGTATTAGTGTTGAAAAACCACTTTTCGCACTTGTGCTGGTGCAGGAAACCACTTTTGCACTTGTATTAGTGTGGAAAAAACACTTTTCGCACTTGTGTTAGTGTTGAAAAACCGCTTTTCGCACTTGTGTTAGTGTTGAAAAACCACTTTTCGCACTTGTGTTGGTGCAGGAAACCGCTTTTGCACTTGTATTAGTGTGGAAAAACCACTTTTCGCACTTGTGTTAGTGTTGAAAAACCACTTTTCGCACTTGTGTTAGTGTTGAAAAACCACTTTTCGCACTTGTGTTGGTGCAGGAAACCACTTTTCGCACTTGTGTTAGTGTTGAAAAACCACTTTTCGCACTTGTGTTAGTGTTGAAAAAACCACTTTTCGCACTTGTGTTGGTGCAGGAAACCACTTTTGCACTTGTAATAGTGTGGAAAAAACACTTTTTGCACTTGTGATAGTGTTGAAAAACCACTTTTCGCACTTGTGTTAGTGTTGAAAAACCACTTTTCGCACTTGTGTTCGTGTTGAAAAACCACTTTTCGCACTTGTGTTGGTGCAGGAAACCACTTTTGCACTTGTATTAGTGTGGAAAAACCACTTTTCGCACTTGTGTTAGTGTTGAAAAACAACTTTTCGCACTTGTGTTAGTGTTGAAAAACCACTTTTCGCACTTGTGTTGGTGCAGGAAACCACTTTTGCACTTGTATTAGTGTGGAAAAACCACTTTTCGCACTTGTGTTAGTGATGAAAAACCACTTTTCGCACTTGTATTAGTGTTGAAAAACCACTTTTTGCACTTGTGTTGGTGCAGGAAACCACTTTTGCACTTGTATTAGTGTGGAAAAAACACTTTTTGCACTTGTGATAGTGTTGAAAAACCACTTTTCGCACTTTTGTTAGTGTTGAAAAACCAATTTTCACACTTGTGTTGGTGCAGGAAACCACTTTTGCACTTGTATTAGTGTGGAAAAACCACTTTTCGCACTGTGTTAGTGTTGAAAAACCACTTTTCGCACTTGTGTTAGTGTTGAAAAACCACTTTTCGCACTTGTGTTAGTGTTGAAAAACCACTTTTCGCACTAGTGTTGGTGCAGGAACCACTTTTGCACTTGTATTAGTGTGGAAAAAACACTTTTCGCACTTGTGTTAGTGTTGAAAAACCACTTTTTGCACTTGTGTTAGTGTTGAAAAACCACTTTTCGCACTTGTGTTGGTGCAGGAAACCACTTTTGCACTTGTATTAGTGTGGAAAAAACACTTTTTGCACTTGTGATAGTGTTGAAAAACCACTTTTCGCACTTGTGTTAGTGTTGAAAAACCACTTTTCGCACTTGTGTTGGTGCAGGAAACCACTTTTGCACTTGTATTAGTGTGGAAAAACCACTTTTCGCACTTGTGTTAGTGTTGAAAAACCACTTTTCGCACTTGTGTTAGTGTTGAAAAACCACTTTTCTCACTTGTGTTGGTGCAGGAAACCACTTTTGCACTTGTATTAGTGTGGAAAAACCACTTTTCGCACTTGTGTTATTGTTGAAAAACCACTTTTCGCACTTGTGTTAGTGCAGGAAACCACTTTTGCACTTGTATTAGTGTGGAAAAAACACTTTTTGCACTTGTATTAGTGTGGAAAAAACACTTTTTGCACTTGTATTAGTGTAGAAAAAACACTTTTTGCACTTGTGATAGTGTTGAAAAAACACTTTTCGCACTTGTGTTAGTGTTGAAAAACCACTTTTCGCACTTGTGTTAGTGTTGAAAAACCTCTTTTCGCACTTGTGTTAGTGTTGAAAAACCACTTTTCGCAGTTGTGTTGGTGCAGGAAACCACTTTTGCACTTGTATTAGTGTGGAAAAAACACTTTTCGCACTTGTGTTAGTGTTGAAAAACCACTTTTCGCACTTGTGTTAGTCTTGAAAAACCACTTTTGCACTTGTATTAGTGTGGAAAAACCACTTTCCGCACTTGTGTTAGTGTTGAAAAACAACTTTTCGCACTTGTGTTAGTGTTGAAAAACCACTTTTTGCACTTGTGTTGGTGCAGGAAACCACTTTTGCACTTGTATTAGTGTGGAAAAAACACTTTTTGCACTTGTGATAGTGTTGAAAAACCACTTTTCGCACTTGTGTTAGTGTTGAAAAACCACTTTTCGCACTTGTGTTGGTGCAGGAAACCACTTTTGCACTTCTATTAGTGTGGAAAAAACCACTTTTCGCACTTGTGTTAGTGTTGAAAAACCACTTTTCGCACTTGTGTTAGTGTTGAAAAACCACTTTTCGCACTTGTGTTAGTGTTGAAAAACCACTTTTCGCACTTGTGTTAGTGTTGAAAAACCACTTTTCGCACTTGTGTTGGTGCAGGAAACCACTTTTGCACTTGTATTCGTGTGGAAAAACCACTTTTCGCACTTGTGTTGGTGCAGGAAACCACTTTTGCACTTGTATTAGTGTGGAAAAACCACTTTTCGCACTTATGTTAGTGTTGAAAAACCACTTTTCGCAATTGTGTTAGTGTTGAAAAACCACTTTTCGCACTTGTGTTAGTGTTGAAAAACCACTTTTTGCACTTGTATTAGTGTTGAAAAACCACTTTTCGCACTTGTGTTGGTGCAGGAAACCACTTTTGCACTTGTATTAGTGTGGAAAAACCACTTTTCGCACTTGTGTTGGTGTTGAAAAACCACTTTTCGCACTTGTGTTAGTGTTGAAAAACCACTTTTTGCACTTGTGTTGGTGCAGGAAACCACTTTTGCGCTTGTATTAGTGTGGAAAAACCACTTTTCGCACTTGTGTTAGTGTTGAAAAACCACTTTTTGCACTTGTATTAGTGTTGAAAAACCACTTTTCGCACTTGTGTTAGTGTTGAAAAACCACTTTTCGCACTTGTGTTGGTGCAGGAAACCACTTTTGCACTTGTATTAGTGTGGAAAAACCACTTTTCGCACTTGTGTTAGTGTTGAAAAACCACTTTTCGCACTTGTGTTAGTGTTGAAAAACCACTTTTCGCACTTGTGTTGGTGCAGGAAACCACTTTTGCACTTGTATTAGTGTGGAAAAACCACTTTTCGCACTTCTGTTGGTGCAGGAAACCACTTTTGCACTTGTATTAGTGTGGAAAAACCACTTTTCGCACTTATGTTAGTGTTGAAAAACCACTTTTCGCAATTGTGTTAGTGTTGAAAAACCACTTTTCGCACTTGTGTTAGTGTTGAAAAACCACTTTTTGCACTTGTATTAGTGTTGAAAAACCACTTTTCGCACTTGTGTTGGTGCAGGAAACCACTTTTGCACTTGTATTAGTGTGGAAAAACCACTTTTCGCACTTGTGTTAGTGTTGAAAAACCACTTTTCGCACTTGTGTTGGTGTTGAAAAACCACTTTTCGCACTTGTGTTAGTGTTGAAAAACCACTTTTCGCACTTGTGTTGGTGCAGGAAACCACTTTTGCGCTTGTATTAGTGTGGAAAAACCACTTTTCGCACTTGTGTTAGTGTTGAAAAACCACTTTTTGCACTTGTATTAGTGTTGAAAAACCACTTTTCGCACTTGTGCTGGTGCAGGAAACCACTTTTGCACTTGTATTAGTGTGGAAAAAACACTTTTCGCACTTGTGTTAGTGTTGAAAAACCGCTTTTCGCACTTGTGTTAGTGTTGAAAAACCACTTTTCGCACTTGTGTTGGTGCAGGAAACCGCTTTTGCACTTGTATTAGTGTGGAAAAACCACTTTTCGCACTTGTGTTAGTGTTGAAAAACCACTTTTCGCACTTGTGTTAGTGTTGAAAAACCACTTTTCGCACTTGTGTTGGTGCAGGAAACCACTTTTCGCACTTGTGTTAGTGTTGAAAAACCACTTTTCGCACTTGTGTTAGTGTTGAAAAAACCACTTTTCGCACTTGGGTTGGTGCAGGAAACCACTTTTGCACTTGTAATAGTGTGGAAAAAACACTTTTTGCACTTGTGATAGTGTTGAAAAACCACTTTTCGCACTTGTGTTAGTGTTGAAAAACCACTTTTCGCACTTGTGTTCGTGTTGAAAAACCACTTTTCGCACTTGTGTTGGTGCAGGAAACCACTTTTGCACTTGTATTAGTGTGGAAAAACCACTTTTCGCACTTGTGGTAGTGTTGAAAAACAACTTTTCGCACTTGTGTTAGTGTTGAAAAACCACTTTTCGCACTTGTGTTGGTGCAGGAAACCACTTTTGCACTTGTATTAGTGTGGAAAAACCACTTTTCGCACTTGTGTTAGTGATGAAAAACCACTTTTCGCACTTGTATTAGTGTTGAAAAACCACTTTTTGCACTTGTGTTGGTGCAGGAAACCACTTTTGCACTTGTATTAGTGTGGAAAAAACACTTTTTGCACTTGTGATAGTGTTGAAAAACCACTTTTCGCACTTTTGTTAGTGTTGAAAAACCAATTTTCACACTTGTGTTGGTGCAGGAAACCACTTTTGCACTTGTATTAGTGTGGAAAAACCACTTTTCGCACTGTGTTAGTGTTGAAAAACCACTTTTCGCACTTGTGTTAGTGTTGAAAAACCACTTTTCGCACTTGTGTTAGTGTTGAAAAACCACTTTTCGCACTAGTGTTGGTGCAGGAACCACTTTTGCACTTGTATTAGTGTGGAAAAAACACTTTTCGCACTTGTGTTAGTGTTGAAAAACCACTTTTTGCACTTGTGTTAGTGTTGAAAAACCACTTTTCGCACTTGTGTTGGTGCAGGAAACCACTTTTGCACTTGTATTAGTGTGGAAAAACCACTTTTCGCACTTGTGTTAGTGTTGAAAAACCACTTTTCGCACTTGTGTTAGTGTTGAAAAACCACTTTTCTCACTTGTGTTGGTGCAGGAAACCACTTTTGCACTTGTATTAGTGTGGAAAAACCACTTTTCGCACTTGTGTTATTGTTGAAAAACCACTTTTCGCACTTGTGTTAGTGCAGGAAACCACTTTTGCACTTGTATTAGTGTGGAAAAAACACTTTTTGCACTTGTATTAGTGTGGAAAAAACACTTTTTGCACTTGTATTAGTGTAGAAAAAACACTTTTTGCACTTGTGATAGTGTTGAAAAAACACTTTTCGCACTTGTGTTAGTGTTGAAAAACCACTTTTCGCACTTGTGTTAGTGTTGAAAAACCTCTTTTCGCACTTGTGTTAGTGTTGAAAAACCACTTTTCGCACTTGTGTTGGTGCAGGAAACCACTTTTGCACTTGTATTAGTGTGGAAAAACCACTTTTCGCACTCGTGTTGGTGCAGGAAACCACTTTTGCACTTGTATTAGTGTGGAAAAACCACCTTTCGCACTTATGTTAGTGTTGAAAAACCACTTTTCGCAATTGTGTTCGTGTTGAAAAACCACTTTTCGCACTTGTGTTAGTGTTGAAAAACCACTTTTTGCACTTGTATTAGTGTTGAAAAACCACTTTTCGCACTTGTGTTGGTGCAGGAAACCACTTTTGCACTTGTATTAGTGTGGAAAAACCACTTTTCGCACTTGTGTTGGTGTTGAAAAACCACTTTTCGCACTTGTGTTGGTGTTGAAAAACCACTTTTCGCACTTGTGTTAGTGTTGAAAAACCACTTTTTGCACTTGTGTTGGTGCAGGAAACCACTTTTGCGCTTGTATTAGTGTGGAAAAACCACTTTTCGCACTTGTGTTAGTGTTGAAAAACCACTTTTTGCACTTGTATTAGTGTTGAAAAACCACTTTTCGCACTTGTGCTGGTGCAGGAAACCACTTTTGCACTTGTATTAGTGTGGAAAAAACACTTTTTGCACTTGTGATAGTGTTGAAAAACCACTTTTCGCACTTTTGTTAGTGTTGAAAAACCACTTTTCACACTTGTGTTGGTGCAGGAAACCACTTTTGCACTTGTATTAGTGTGGAAAAACCACTTTTCGCACTTGTGTTAGTGTTGAAAAACCACTTTTCGCACTTGTGTTAGTGTTGAAAAACCACTTTTCGCACTAGTGTTGGTGCAGGAAACCACTTTTGCACTTGCATTAGTGTGGAAAAAACACTTTTCGCACTTGTGTTAGTGTTGAAAAACCACTTTTTGCACTTGTGTTAGTGTTGAAAAACCACTTTTCGCACTTGTGTTGGTGCAGGAAACCACTTTTGCACTTGTATTAGTGTGGAAAAAACACTTTTTGCACTTGTGATAGTGTTGAAAAACCACTTTTCGCACTTGTGTTAGTGTTGAAAAACCACTTTTCGCATTTGTGTTGGTGCAGGAAACCACTTTTGCACTTGTATTAGTGTTGAAAAACCACTTTTCGCACTTTTGTTAGTGGTGAAAAACCACTTTTCGCACTTGTGTTGGTGCAGGAAACCACTTTTGCACTTGTATTAGTGTGTAAAAAACACTTTTCGCACTTGTGTTAGTGTTGAAAAACCACTTTTCGCACTTGTGTTAGTGTTGAAAAACCTCTTTTCGCACTTGTGTTAGTGTTGAAAAACCACTTTTCGCAGTTGTGTTGGTGCAGGAAACCACTTTTGCACTTGTATTAGTGTGGAAAAAACACTTTTCGCACTTGTGTTAGTGTTGAAAAACCACTTTTCGCACTTGTGTTAGTCTTGAAAAACCACTTTTGCACTTGTATTAGTGTGGAAAAACCACTTTCCGCACTTGTGTTAGTGTTGAAAAACAACTTTTCGCACTTGTGTTAGTGTTGAAAAACCACTTTTCGCACTTGTGTTGGTGCAGGAAACCACTTTTGCACTTGTATTAGTGTGGAAAAAACACTTTTTGCACTTGTGATACTGTTGAAAAACCACTTTTCGCACTTGTGTTAGTGTTGAAAAACCACTTTTCGCACTTGTGTTGGTACAGGAAACCACTTTTGCACTTGTATTAGTGTGGAAAAACCACTTTTCGCACTTGTGTTAGTGTTGAAAAACCACTTTTCGCACTTGTGTTAGTGTTGAAAAACCACTTTTCGCACTTGTGTTAGTGTTGAAAAACCACTTTTCGCACTTGTGTTAGTGTTGAAAAACCACTTTTCGCACTTGTGTTGGTGCAGGAAACCACTTTTGCACTTGTATTAGTGTGGAAAAACCACTTTTCGCACTTGTGTTGGTGCAGGAAACCACTTTTGCACTTGTATTAGTGTGGAAAAACCACTTTTCGCACTTGTGTTAGTGTTGAAAAACCACTTTTCGCACTTGTGTTAGTGTTGAAAAACCACTTTTCGCACTTGTGTTAGTGTTGAAAAACCACTTTTTGCACTTGTATTAGTGTTGAAAAACCACTTTTCGCACTTGTGTTGGTGCAGGAAACCACTTTTGCACTTGTATTAGTGTGGGAAAACCACTTTTCGAACTTGTGTTAGTGTTGAAAAACCACTTTTCGCACTTGTGTTAGTGTTGAAAAACCACTTTTCGCACTTGTGCTGGTGCAGGAAACCACTTTTGCACTTGTATTAGTGTGGAAAAAACACTTTTTGCACTTGTGATAGTGTTGAAAAACCACTTTTCGCACTTTTGTTAGTGTTGAAAAACCACTTTTCACACTTGTGTTGGTGCAGCAAACCACTTTTGCACTTGTATTAGTGTGGAAAAACCACTTTTCGCACTTGTGTTAGTGTTGAAAAACCACTTTTCGCACTTGTGTTAGTGTTGAAAAACCACTTTTCACACTAGTGTTGGTGCAGGAAACCACTTTTGCACTTGCATTAGTGTGGAAAAAACACTTTTCGCACTTGTTTTAGTGTTGAAAAACCACTTTTTGCACTTGTGTTAGTGTTGAAAAACCACTTTTCGCACTTGTGTTGGTGCAGGAAACCACTTTTGCACTTGTATTAGTGTGGAAAAAACACTTTTTGCACTTGTGATAGTGTTGAAAAACCACTTTTCGCACTTGTGTTAGTGTTGAAAAACCACTTTTCGCACTTGTGTTGGTGCAGGAAACCACTTTTGCACTTGTATTAGTGTTGAAAAACCACTTTTCGCACTTTTGTTAGTGGTGAAAAACCACTTTTCGCACTTGTGTTGGTGCAGGAAACCACTTTTGCACTTGTATTAGTGTGTAAAAAACACTTTTCGCACTTGTGTTAGTGTTGAAAAACCACTTTTCGCACTTGTGTTAGTGTTGAAAAACCTCTTTTCGCACTTGTGTTAGTGTTGAAAAACCACTTTTCGCAGTTGTGTTGGTGCAGGAAACCACTTTTGCACTTGTATTAGTGTGGAAAAAACACTTTTCGCACTTGTGTTAGTGTTGAAAAACCACTTTTCGCACTTGTGTTAGTCTTGAAAAACCACTTTTGCACTTGTATTAGTGTGGAAAAACCACTTTCCGCACTTGTGTTAGTGTTGAAAAACAACTTTTCGCACTTGTGTTAGTGTTGAAAAACCACTTTTCGCACTTGTGTTGGTGCAGGAAACCACTTTTGCACTTGTATTAGTGTGGAAAAAACACTTTTTGCACTTGTGATACTGTTGAAAAACCACTTTTCGCACTTGTGTTAGTGTTGAAAAACCACTTTTCGCACTTGTGTTGGTACAGGAAACCACTTTTGCACTTGTATTAGTGTGGAAAAACCACTTTTCGCACTTGTGTTAGTGTTGAAAAACCACTTTTCGCACTTGTGTTAGTGTTGAAAAACCACTTTTCGCACTTGTGTTAGTGTTGAAAAACCACTTTTCGCACTTGTGTTAGTGTTGAAAAACCACTTTTCGCACTTGTGTTGGTGCAGGAAACCACTTTTGCACTTGTATTTGTGTGGAAAAACCACTTTTCGCACTTGTGTTGGTGCAGGAAACCACTTTTGCACTTGTATTAGTGTGGAAAAACCACTTTTCGCACTTGTGTTAGTGTTGAAAAACCACTTTTCGCACTTGTGTTAGTGTTGAAAAACCACTTTTCGCACTTGTGTTAGTGTTGAAAAACCACTTTTTGCACTTGTATTAGTGTTGAAAAACCACTTTTCGCACTTGTGTTGGTGCAGGAAACCACTTTTGCACTTGTATTAGTGTGGAAAAAACACTTTTTGCACTTGTGATAGTGTTGAAAAACCACTTTTCGCACTTTTGTTAGTGTTGAAAAACCACTTTTCACACTTGCGTTGGTGCAGGAAACCACTTGTGCACTTGTATTAGTGTGGAAAAACCACTTTTCACACTTGTGTTAGTGTTGAAAAACCACTGTTCGCACTTGTGTTAGTGTTGAAAAACCACTTTTCGCACTAGTGTTGGTGCAGGAAACCACTTTTGCACTTGCATTAGTGTGGAAAAAACACTTTTCGCACTTGTGTTAGTGTTGAAAAACCACTTTTTGCACTTGTGTTAGTGTTGAAAAACCACTTTTCGCACTTGTGTTGGTGCAGGAAACCACTTTTGCACTTGTATTAGTGTGGAAAAAACACTTTTTGCACTTGTGATAGTGTTGAAAAACCACTTTTCGCACTTGTGTTAGTGTTGAAAAACCACTTTTCGCATTTGTGTTGGTGCAGGAAACCACTTTTGCACTTGTATTAGTGTTGAAAAACCACTTTTCGCACTTTTGTTAGTGGTGAAAAACCACTTTTCGCACTTGTGTTGGTGCAGGAAACCACTTTTGCACTTGTATTAGTGTGTAAAAAACACTTTTCGCACTTGTGTTAGTGTTGAAAAACCACTTTTCGCACTTGTGTTAGTGTTGAAAAACCTCTTTTCGCACTTGTGTTAGTGTTGAAAAACCACTTTTCGCAGTTGTGTTGGTGCAGGAAACCACTTTTGCACTTGTATTAGTGTGGAAAAAACACTTTTCGCACTTGTGTTAGTGTTGAAAAACCACTTTTCGCACTTGTGTTAGTCTTGAAAAACCACTTTTGCACTTGTATTAGTGTGGAAAAACCACTTTCCGCACTTGTGTTAGTGTTGAAAAACAACTTTTCGCACTTGTGTTAGTGTTGAAAAACCACTTTTCGCACTTGTGTTGGTGCAGGAAACCACTTTTGCACTTGTATTAGTGTGGCAAAAACACTTTTTGCACTTGTGATACTGTTGAAAAACCACTTTTCGCACTTGTGTTAGTGTTGAAAAACCACTTTTCGCACTTGTGTTGGTACAGGAAACCACTTTTGCACTTGTATTAGTGTGGAAAAACCACTTTTCGCACTTGTGTTAGTGTTGAAAAACCACTTTTCGCACTTGTGTTAGTGTTGAAAAACCACTTTTCGCACTTGTGTTAGTGTTGAAAAACCACTTTTCGCACTTGTGTTAGTGTTGAAAAACCACTTTTCCCACTTGTGTTGGTGCAGGAAACCACTTTTGCACTTGTATTAGTGTGGAAAAACCACTTTTCGCACTTGTGTTGGTGCAGGAAACCACTTTTGCACTTGTATTAGTGTGGAAAAACCACTTTTCGCACTTGTGTTAGTGTTGAAAAACCACTTTTCGCACTTGTGTTAGTGTTGAAAAACCACTTTTCGCACTTGTGTTAGTGTTGAAAAACCACTTTTTGCACTTGTATTAGTGTTGAAAAACCACTTTTCGCACTTGTGTTGGTGCAGGAAACCACTTTTGCACTTGTATTAGTGTGGGAAAACCACTTTTCGCACTTGTGTTCGTGTTGAAAAACCACTTTTCGCACTTGTGTTAGTGTTGAAAAACCACTTTTCGCACTTGTGCTGGTGCAGGAAACCACTTTTGCACTTGTATTAGTGTGGAAAAAAACACTTTTTGCACTTGTGATAGTGTTGAAAAACCACTTTTCGCACTTTTGTTAGTGTTGAAAAACCACTTTTCACACTTGTGTTGGTGCAGCAAACCACTTTTGCACTTGTATTAGTGTGGAAAAACCACTTTTCGCACTTGTGTTAGTGTTGAAAAACCACTTTTCGCACTTGTGTTAGTGTTGAAAAACCACTTTTCACACTAGTGTTGGTGCAGGAAACCACTTTTGCACTTGCATTAGTGTGGAAAAAACACTTTTCGCACTTGTGTTAGTGTTGAAAAACCACTTTTTGCACTTGTGTTAGTGTTGAAAAACCACTTTTCGCACTTGTGTTGGTGCAGGAAACCACTTTTGCACTTGTATTAGTGTGGAAAAAACACTTTTTGCACTTGTGATAGTGTTGAAAAACCACTTTTCGCACTTGTGTTAGTGTTGAAAAACCACTTTTCGCACTTGTGTTGGTGCAGGAAACCACTTTTGCACTTGTATTAGTGTTGAAAAACCACTTTTCGCACTTTTGTTAGTGGTGAAAAACCACTTTTCGCACTTGTGTTGGTGCAGGAAACCACTTTTGCACTTGTATTAGTGTGTAAAAAACACTTTTCGCACTTGTGTTAGTGTTGAAAAACCACTTTTCGCACTTGTGTTAGTGTTGAAAAACCTCTTTTCGCACTTGTGTTAGTGTTGAAAAACCACTTTTCGCAGTTGTGTTGGTGCAGGAAACCACTTTTGCACTTGTATTAGTGTGGAAAAAACACTTTTCGCACTTGTGTTAGTGTTGAAAAACCACTTTTCGCACTTGTGTTAGTCTTGAAAAACCACTTTTGCACTTGTATTAGTGTGGAAAAACCACTTTCCGCACTTGTGTTAGTGTTGAAAAACAACTTTTCGCACTTGTGTTAGTGTTGAAAAACCACTTTTCGCACTTGTGTTGGTGCAGGAAACCACTTTTGCACTTGTATTAGTGTGGAAAAAACACTTTTTGCACTTGTGATACTGTTGAAAAACCACTTTTCGCACTTGTGTTAGTGTTGAAAAACCACTTTTCGCACTTGTGTTGGTACAGGAAACCACTTTTGCACTTGTATTAGTGTGGAAAAACCACTTTTCGCACTTGTGTTAGTGTTGAAAAACCACTTTTCGCACTTGTGTTAGTGTTGAAAAACCACTTTTCGCACTTGTGTTAGTGTTGAAAAACCACTTTTCGCACTTGTGTTAGTGTTGAAAAACCACTTTTCGCACTTGTGTTGGTGCAGGAAACCACTTTTGCACTTGTATTAGTGTGGAAAAACCACTTTTCGCACTTGTGTTGGTGCAGGAAACCACTTTTGCACTTGTATTAGTGTGGAAAAACCACTTTTCGCACTTGTGTTAGTGTTGAAAAACCACTTTTCGCACTTGTGTTAGTGTTGAAAAACCACTTTTCGCACTTGTGTTAGTGTTGAAAAACCACTTTTTGCACTTGTATTAGTGTTGAAAAACCACTTTTCGCACTTGTGTTGGTGCAGGAAACCACTTTTGCACTTGTATTAGTGTGGAAAAAACACTTTTTGCACTTGTGATAGTGTTGAAAAACCACTTTTCGCACTTTTGTTAGTGTTGAAAAACCACTTTTCACACTTGCGTTGGTGCAGGAAACCACTTGTGCACTTGTATTAGTGTGGAAAAACCACTTTTCACACTTGTGTTAGTGTTGAAAAACCACTGTTCGCACTTGTGTTAGTGTTGAAAAACCACTTTTCGCACTTGTGTTAGTGTTGAAAAAACACTTTTCGCACTAGTGTTGGTGCAGGAAACCACTTTTGCACTTGTATTAGTGTGGAAAAAACACTTTTCGCACTTGTGTTAGTGTTGAAAAACCACTTTTTGCACTTGTGTTAGTGTTGAAAAACCACTTTTCGCACTTGTGTTGGTGCAGGAAACCACTTTTGCACTTGTATTAGTGTGGAAAAAACACTTTTTGCACTTATGATAGTGTTGAAAAACCACTTTTCGCACTTGTGTTAGTGTTGAAAAACCACTTTTCGCACTTGTGTTTGTGCAGGAAACCACTTTTGCACTTGTATTAGTGTGGAAAAACCACTTTTCGCACTTGTGTTAGTGTTGAAAAACCACTTTTCGCACTTGTTTTAGTGTTGAAAAACCACTTTTCGCACTTGTGTTGGTGCAGGAAACCACTTTTGCACTTGTATTAGTGTGGAAAAACCACTTTTTGCACTTGTGTTATTGTTGAAAAACCACTTTTCGCACTTGTGTTAGTGCAGGAAACCACTTTTGCACTTGTATTAGTGTGGAAAAAACACTTTTTGCACTTGTGATAGTGTTGAAAAACCACTTTTTGCACTTGTATTAGTGTGGAAAAAACACTTTTTGCACTTGTATTAGTGTGGAAAAAACACTTTTTGCACTTGTGATAGTGTTGAAAAACCACTTTTTGCACTTGTGTTAGTGTTGAAAAACCACTTTTCGCACTTGTGTTGGTGCAGGAAACCGCTTTTGCACTTGTATTACTGTGGAAAAACCACTTTTCGCACTTGTGTTAGTGTTGAAAAACAACTTTTCGCACTTGTGTTAGTGTTGAAAAACCACTTTTCGCACTTGTGTTGGTGCAGGAAACCACTTTTGCACTTGTATTAGTGTGGAAAAACCACTTTTCGCACTTGTGTTAGTGTTGAAAAACCACTTTTCGCACTTGTATTAGTGTTGAAAAACCACTTTTTGCACTTGTGTTGGTTGGTGCAGGAAACCACTTTTGCACTTGTATTAGTGTGGAAAAAACACTTTTTGCACTTGTGATACTGTTGAAAAACCACTTTTCGCACTTGTGTTAGTGTTGAAAAACCACTTTTCGCACTTGAGTTGGTGCAGGAAACCACTTTTGCACTTGTATTAGTGTGGAAAAAACCACTTTTCGCACTTGTGTTAGTGTTGAAAAACCACTTTTTGCACTTGTGTTAGTGTTGAAAAACCACTTTTCGCACTTGTGTTAGTGTTGAAAAACCACTTTTCGCACTTGTGTTGGTGCAGGAAACCACTTTTGCACTTGTATTAGTGTGGAAAAAACACTTTTCGCACTTGTGTTAGTGTTGAAAAACCACTTTTCGCACTTGTGTTAGTGTTGAAAAACCACTTTTCGCACTTGTGTTGGTGCAGGAAACCACTTTTGCACTTGTATTAGTGTGGAAAAAACACTTTTCGCACTTGTGTTAGTGTTGAAAAACCACTTTTCGCACTTGTGTTAGTGTTGAAAAACCTCTTTTCGCACTTGTGTTAGTGTTGAAAAACCACTTTTCGCAGTTGTGTTGGTGCAGGAAACCACTTTTGCACTTGTATTAGTGTGGAAAAAACACTTTTCGCACTTGTGTTAGTGTTGAAAAACCACTTTTCGCACTTGTGTTAGTCTTGAAAAACCACTTTTGCACTTGTATTAGTGTGGAAAAACCACTTTCCGCACTTGTGTTAGTGTTGAAAAACAACTTTTCGCACTTGTGTTAGTGTTGAAAAACCACTTTTTGCACTTGTGTTGGTGCAGGAAACCACTTTTGCACTTGTATTAGTGTGGAAAAAACACTTTTTGCACTTGTGATAGTGTTGAAAAACCACTTTTCGCACTTGTGTTAGTGTTGAAAAACCACTTTTCGCACTTGTGTTGGTGCAGGAAACCACTTTTGCACTTGTATTAGTGTGGAAAAACCACTTCGCACTTGTGTTAGTGTTGAAAAACCACTTTTCGCACTTGTGTTAGTGTTGAAAAACCACTTTTCGCACTTGTGTTAGTGTTGAAAAACCACTTTTCGCACTTGTGTTAGTGTTGAAAAACCACTTTTCGCACTTGTGTTGGTGCAGGAAACCACTTTTGCACTTGTATTAGTGTGGAAAAAACACTTTTTGCACTTGTGATACTGTTGAAAAACCACTTTTCGCACTTGTGTTAGTGTTGAAAAACCACTTTTCGCACTTGAGTTGGTGCAGGAAACCACTTTTGCACTTGTATTAGTGTGGAAAAAACCACTTTTCGCACTTGTGTTAGTGTTGAAAAACCACTTTTTGCACTTGTGTTAGTGTTGAAAAACCACTTTTCGCACTTGTGTTAGTGTTGAAAAACCACTTTTCGCACTTGTGTTGGTGCAGGAAACCACTTTTGCACTTGTATTAGTGTGGAAAAAACACTTTTCGCACTTGTGTTAGTGTTGAAAAACCACTTTTCGCACTTGTGTTAGTGTTGAAAAACCACTTTTCGCACTTGTGTTGGTGCAGGAAACCACTTTTGCACTTGTATTAGTGTGGAAAAAACACTTTTCGCACTTGTGTTAGTGTTGAAAAACCACTTTTCGCACTTGTGTTAGTGTTGAAAAACCTCTTTTCGCACTTGTGTTAGTGTTGAAAAACCACTTTTCGCAGTTGTGTTGGTGCAGGAAACCACTTTTGCACTTGTATTAGTGTGGAAAAAACACTTTTCGCACTTGTGTTAGTGTTGAAAAACCACTTTTCGCACTTGTGTTAGTCTTGAAAAACCACTTTTGCACTTGTATTAGTGTGGAAAAACCACTTTCCGCACTTGTGTTAGTGTTGAAAAACAACTTTTCGCACTTGTGTTAGTGTTGAAAAACCACTTTTTGCACTTGTGTTGGTGCAGGAAACCACTTTTGCACTTGTATTAGTGTGGAAAAAACACTTTTTGCACTTGTGATAGTGTTGAAAAACCACTTTTCGCACTTGTGTTAGTGTTGAAAAACCACTTTTCGCACTTGTGTTGGTGCAGGAAACCACTTTTGCACTTGTATTAGTGTGGAAAAACCACTTCGCACTTGTGTTAGTGTTGAAAAACCACTTTTCGCACTTGTGTTAGTGTTGAAAAACCACTTTTCGCACTTGTGTTAGTGTTGAAAAACCACTTTTCGCACTTGTGTTAGTGTTGAAAAACCACTTTTCGCACTTGTGTTGGTGCAGGAAACCACTTTTGCACTTGTATTAGTGTGGAAAAACCACTTTTCGCACTTGTGTTGGTGCAGGAAACCACTTTTGCACTTGTATTAGTGTGGAAAAACCACTTTTCGCACTTATGTTAGTGTTGAAAAACCACTTTTCGCACTTGTGTTAGTGTTGAAAAACCACTTTTCGCACTTGTGTTGGTGCAGGAAACCACTTTTGCACTTGTATTAGTGTGGAAAAACCACTTTTCGCACTTGTGTTAGTGTTGAAAAACCACTTTTCGCACTTGTGTTGGTGCAGGAAACCACTTTTGCACTTGTATTAGTGTGGAAAACCACTTTTCGCACTTGTGTTAGTGTTGAAAAACCACTTTTCGCACTTGTGTTGGTGCAGGAAACCACTTTTGCACTTGTATTAGTGTGGAAAAACCACTTTTCGCACTTGTGTTGGTGCAGGAAACCACTTTTGCACTTGTATTAGTGTGGAAAAACCACCTTTCGCACTTATGTTAGTGTTGAAAAACCACTTTTCGCAATTGTGTTCGTGTTGAAAAACCACTTTTCGCACTTGTGTTAGTGTTGAAAAACCACTTTTTGCACTTGTATTAGTGTTGAAAAACCACTTTTCGCACTTGTGTTGGTGCAGGAAACCACTTTTGCACTTGTATTAGTGTGGAAAAACCACTTTTCGCACTTGTGTTAGTGTTGAAAAACCACTTTTCGCACTTGTGTTGGTGTTGAAAAACCACTTTTCGCACTTGTGTTAGTGTTGAAAAACCACTTTTTGCACTTGTGTTGGTGCAGGAAACCACTTTTGCGCTTGTATTAGTGTGGAAAAACCACTTTTCGCACTTGTGTTAGTGTTGAAAAACCACTTTTTGCACTTGTATTAGTGTTGAAAAACCACTTTTCGCACTTGTGCTGGTGCAGGAAACCACTTTTGCACTTGTATTAGTGTGGAAAAAACACTTTTTGCACTTGTGATAGTGTTGAAAAACCACTTTTCGCACTTTTGTTAGTGTTGAAAAACCACTTTTCACACTTGTGTTGGTGCAGGAAACCACTTTTGCACTTGTATTAGTGTGGAAAAACCACTTTTCGCACTTGTGTTAGTGTTGAAAAACCACTTTTCGCACTTGTGTTAGTGTTGAAAAACCACTTTTCGCACTAGTGTTGGTGCAGGAAACCACTTTTGCACTTGCATTAGTGTGGAAAAAACACTTTTCGCACTTGTGTTAGTGTTGAAAAACCACTTTTTGCACTTGTATTAGTGTTGAAAAACCACTTTTCGCACTTGTGTTGGTGCAGGAAACCACTTTTGCACTTGTATTAGTGTGGAAAAAACACTTTTTGCACTTGTGATAGTGTTGAAAAACCACTTTTCGCACTTGTGTTAGTGTTGAAAAACCACTTTTCGCATTTGTGTTGGTGCAAGAAACCACTTTTGCACTTGTATTAGTGTTGAAAAACCACTTTTCGCACTTTTGTTAGTGGTGAAAAACCACTTTTCGCACTTGTGTTGGTGCAGGAAACCACTTTTGCACTTGTATTAGTGTGTAAAAAACACTTTTCGCACTTGTGTTAGTGTTGAAAAACCACTTTTCGCACTTGTGTTAGTGTTGAAAAACCTCTTTTCGCACTTGTGTTAGTGTTGAAAAACCACTTTTCGCAGTTGTGTTGGTGCAGGAAACCACTTTTGCACTTGTATTAGTGTGGAAAAAACACTTTTCGCACTTGTGTTAGTGTTGAAAAACCACTTTTCGCACTTGTGTTAGTCTTGAAAAACCACTTTTGCACTTGTATTAGTGTGGAAAAACCACTTTCCGCACTTGTGTTAGTGTTGAAAAACAACTTTTCGCACTTGTGTTAGTGTTGAAAAACCACTTTTCGCACTTGTGTTGGTGCAGGAAACCACTTTTGCACTTGTATTAGTGTGGAAAAAACACTTTTTGCACTTGTGATACTGTTGAAAAACCACTTTTCGCACTTGTGTTAGTGTTGAAAAACCACTTTTCACACTTGTGTTGGTACAGGAAACCACTTTTGCACTTGTATTAGTGTGGAAAAACCACTTTTCGCACTTGTGTTAGTGTTGAAAAACCACTTTTCGCACTTGTGTTAGTGTTGAAAAACCACTTTTCGCACTTGTGTTAGTGTTGAAAAACCACTTTTCGCACTTGTGTTAGTGTTGAAAAACCACTTTTCGCACTTGTGTTGGTGCAGGAAACCACTTTTGCACTTGTATTAGTGTGGAAAAACCACTTTTCGCACTTGTGTTGGTGCAGGAAACCACTTTTGCACTTGTATTAGTGTGGAAAAACCACTTTTCGCACTTGTGTTAGTGTTGAAAAACCACTTTTCGCACTTGTGTTAGTGTTGAAAAACCACTTTTCGCACTTGTGTTAGTGTTGAAAAAACCACTTTTTGCACTTGTATTAGTGTTGAAAAACCACTTTTCGCACTTGTGTTGGTGCAGGAAACCACTTTTGCACTTGTATTAGTGTGGGAAAACCACTTTTTGCACTTGTGTTAGTGTTGAAAAACCACTTTTCGCACTTGTGTTAGTGTTGAAAAACCACTTTTCGCACTTGTGCTGGTGCAGGAAACCACTTTTGCACTTGTATTAGTGTGGAAAAAACACTTTTTGCACTTGTGATAGTGTTGAAAAACCACTTTTCGCACTTTTGTTAGTGTTGAAAAACCACTTTTCACACTTGTGTTGGTGCAGGAAACCACTTTTGCACTTGTATTAGTGTGGAAAAACCACTTTTCGCACTTGTGTTAGTGTTGAAAAACCACTTTTCGCACTTGTGTTAGTGTTGAAAAACCACTTTTCGCACTAGTGTTGGTGCAGGAAACCACTTTTGCACTTGTATTAGTGTGGAAAAACCACTTTTCGCACTTGTGTTAGTGTTGAAAAACCACTTTTTGCACTTGTGTTAGTGTTGAAAAACCACTTTTCGCACTTGTGTTGGTGCAGGAAACCGCTTTTGCACTTGTATTAGTGTGGAAAAAACACTTTTTGCACTTGTGATAGTGTTGAAAAACCACTTTTCGCACTTGTGTTAGTGTTGAAAAACCACTTTTCGCACTTGTGTTGGTGCAGGAAACCACTTTTGCACTTGTATTAGTGTTGAAAAACCACTTTTCGCACTTTTGTTAGTGGTGAAAAACCACTTTTCGCACTTGTGTTGGTGCAGGAAACCACTTTTGCACTTGTATTAGTGTGTAAAAAACACTTTTCGCACTTGTGTTAGTGTTGAAAAACCACTTTTCGCACTTGTGTTAGTGTTGAAAAACCTCTTTTCGCACTTGTGTTAGTGTTGAAAAACCACTTTTCGCAGTTGTGTTGGTGCAGGAAACCACTTTTGCACTTGTATTAGTGTGGAAAAAACACTTTTCGCACTTGTGTTAGTGTTGAAAAACCACTTTTCGCACTTGTGTTAGTCTTGAAAAACCACTTTTGCACTTGTATTAGTGTGGAAAAACCACTTTCCGCACTTGTGTTAGTGTTGAAAAACAACTTTTCGCACTTGTGTTAGTGTTGAAAAACCACTTTTCGCACTTGTGTTGGTGCAGGAAACCACTTTTGCACTTGTATTAGTGTGGAAAAACCACTTTTCGCACTTGTGTTAGTGTTGAAAAACCACTTTTCGCACTTGTGTTGGTACAGGAAACCACTTTTGCACTTGTATTAGTGTGGAAAAACCACTTTTCGCACTTGTGTTAGTGTTGAAAAACCACTTTTCGCACTTGTGTTAGTGTTGAAAAACCACTTTTCGCACTTGTGTTAGTGTTGAAAAACCACTTTTCGCACTTGTGTTAGTGTTGAAAAACCACTTTTCGCACTTGTGTTGGTGCAGGAAACCACTTTTGCACTTGTATTAGTGTGGAAAAACCACTTTTCGCACTTGTGTTGGTGCAGGAAACCACTTTTGCACTTGTATTAGTGTGGAAAAACCACTTTTCGCACTTGTGTTAGTGTTGAAAAACCACTTTTCGCACTTGTGTTAGTGTTGAAAAACCACTTTTCGCACTTGTGTTAGTGTTGAAAAACCACTTTTTGCACTTGTATTAGTGTTGAAAAACCACTTTTCGCACTTGTGTTGGTGCAGGAAACCACTTTTGCACTTGTATTAGTGTGGGAAAACCACTTTTCGCACTTGTGTTAGTGTTGAAAAACCACTTTTCGCACTTGTGTTAATGTTGAAAAACCACTTTTCGCACTTGTGTTAGTGTTGAAAAACCACTTTTCGCACTTGTGTTGGTGCAGGAAACCACTTTTGCACTTGTATTAGTGTGGAAAAAACACTTTTTGCACTTGTGATAGTGTTGAAAAACCACTTTTCGCACTTTTGTTAGTGTTGAAAAACCACTTTTCACACTTGCGTTGGTGCAGGAAACCACTTGTGCACTTGTATTAGTGTGGAAAAACCACTTTTCACACTTGTGTTAGTGTTGAAAAACCACTGTTCGCACTTGTGTTAGTGTTGAAAAACCACTTTTCGCACTTGTGTTAGTGTTGAAAAAACACTTTTCGCACTAGTGTTGGTGCAGGAAACCACTTTTGCACTTGTATTAGTGTGGAAAAAACACTTTTCGCACTTGTGTTAGTGTTGAAAAACCACTTTTTGCACTTGTGATAGTGTTGAAAAACCACTTTTCGCACTTGTGTTGGTGCAGGAAACCACTTTTGCACTTGTATTAGTGTGGAAAAAACACTTTTTGCACTTATGATAGTGTTGAAAAACCACTTTTCGCACTTGTGTTAGTGTTGAAAAACCACTTTTCGCACTTGTGTTTGTGCAGGAAACCACTTTTGCACTTGTATTAGTGTGGAAAAACCACTTTTCGCACTTGTGTTAGTGTTGAAAAACCACTTTTCGCACTTGTTTTAGTGTTGAAAAACCACTTTTCGCACTTGTGTTGGTGCAGGAAACCACTTTTGCACTTGTATTAGTGTGGAAAAACCACTTTTTGCACTTGTGTTATTGTTGAAAAACCACTTTTCGCACTTGTGTTAGTGCAGGAAACCACTTTTGCACTTGTATTAGTGTGGAAAAAACACTTTTTGCACTTGTGATAGTGTTGAAAAACCACTTTTTGCACTTGTATTAGTGTGGAAAAAACACTTTTTGCACTTGTATTAGTGTGGAAAAAACACTTTTTGCACTTGTGATAGTGTTGAAAAACCACTTTTTGCACTTGTGTTAGTGTTGAAAAACCACTTTTCGCACTTGTGTTGGTGCAGGAAACCGCTTTTGCACTTGTATTACTGTGGAAAAACCACTTTTCGCACTTGTGTTAGTGTTGAAAAACAACTTTTCGCACTTGTGTTAGTGTTGAAAAACCACTTTTCGCACTTGTGTTGGTGCAGGAAACCACTTTTGCACTTGTATTAGTGTGGAAAAACCACTTTTCGCACTTGTGTTAGTGTTGAAAAACCACTTTTCGCACTTGTATTAGTGTTGAAAAACCACTTTTTGCACTTGTGTTGGTGCAGGAAACCACTTTTGCACTTGTATTAGTGTGGAAAAAACACTTTTTGCACTTGTGATACTGTTGAAAAACCACTTTTCGCACTTGTGTTAGTGTTGAAAAACCACTTTTCGCACTTGAGTTGGTGCAGGAAACCACTTTTGCACTTGTATTAGTGTGGAAAAAACCACTTTTCGCACTTGTGTTAGTGTTGAAAAACCACTTTTTGCACTTGTGTTAGTGTTGAAAAACCACTTTTCGCACTTGTGTTAGTGTTGAAAAACCACTTTTCGCACTTGTGTTGGTGCAGGAAACCACTTTTGCACTTGTATTAGTGTGGAAAAAACACTTTTCGCACTTGTGTTAGTGTTGAAAAACCACTTTTCGCACTTGTGTTAGTGTTGAAAAACCACTTTTCGCACTTGTGTTGGTGCAGGAAACCACTTTTGCACTTGTATTAGTGTGGAAAAAACACTTTTCGCACTTGTGTTAGTGTTGAAAAACCACTTTTCGCACTTGTGTTAGTGTTGAAAAACCTCTTTTCGCACTTGTGTTAGTGTTGAAAAACCACTTTTCGCAGTTGTGTTGGTGCAGGAAACCACTTTTGCACTTGTATTAGTGTGGAAAAAACACTTTTCGCACTTGTGTTAGTGTTGAAAAACCACTTTTCGCACTTGTGTTAGTCTTGAAAAACCACTTTTGCACTTGTATTAGTGTGGAAAAACCACTTTCCGCACTTGTGTTAGTGTTGAAAAACAACTTTTCGCACTTGTGTTAGTGTTGAAAAACCACTTTTTGCACTTGTGTTGGTGCAGGAAACCACTTTTGCACTTGTAATAGTGTGGAAAAAACACTTTTTGCACTTGTGATAGTGTTGAAAAACCACTTTTCGCACTTGTGTTAGTGTTGAAAAACCACTTTTCGCACTCGTGTTGGTGCAGGAAACCACTTTTGCACTTGTATTAGTGTGGAAAAACCACTTCGCACTTGTGTTAGTGTTGAAAAACCACTTTTCGCACTTGTGTTAGTGTTGAAAAACCACTTTTCGCACTTGTGTTAGTGTTGAAAAACCACTTTTCGCACTTGTGTTAGTGTTGAAAAACCACTTTTCGCACTTGTGTTGGTGCAGGAAACCACTTTTGCACTTGTATTAGTGTGGAAAACCACTTTTCGCACTTGTGTTGGTGCAGGAAACCACTTTTGCACTTGTATTAGTGTGGAAAAACCACTTTTCGCACTTATGTTAGTGTTGAAAAACCACTTTTCGCACTTGTGTTAGTGTTGAAAAACCACTTTTCGCACTTGTGTTGGTGCAGGAAACCACTTTTGCACTTGTATTAGTGTGGAAAAACCACTTTTCGCACTTGTGTTATTGTTGAAAAACCACTTTTCGCACTTGTGTTAGTGTTGAAAAACCACTTTTCGCACTTGTGTTGGTGCAGGAAACCACTTTTGCACTTGTATTAGTGTGGAAAAACCAATTTTCGCACTTGTGTTAGTGTTGAAAAAGCACTTTTCGCACTTGTGTTAGTGTTGAAAAACCACTTTTCGCACTTTTGTTAGTGGTGAAAAACCACTTTTCGCACTTGTGTTGGTGCAGGAAACCACTTTTGCACTTGTATTAGTGTGTAAAAAACACTTTTCGCACTTGTGTTAGTGTTGAAAAACCACTTTTCGCACTTGTGTTAGTGTTGAAAAACCTCTTTTCGCACTTGTGTTAGTGTTGAAAAACCACTTTTTGCAGTTGTGTTGGTGCAGGAAACCACTTTTGCACTTGTATTAGTGTGGAAAAAACACTTTTCGCACTTGTGTTAGTGTTGAAAAACCACTTTTCGCACTTGTGTTAGTCTTGAAAAACCACTTTTGCACTTGTATTAGTGTGGAAAAACCACTTTCCGCACTTGTGTTAGTGTTGAAAAACCACTTTTTGCACTTGTGTTGGTGCAGGAAACCACTTTTGCACTTGTATTAGTGTGGAAAAACCACTTTTTGCACTTGTGATAGTGTTGAAAAACCACTTTTCGCACTTGTGTTGGTGCAGGAAACCACTTTTGCACTTGTATTAGTGTGGAAAAACCACTTTTCGCACTTGTGTTAGTGTTGAAAAACCACTTTTCGCACTTGTGTTAGTGTTGAAAAACCACTTTTCGCACTTGTGTTGGTGCAGGAAACCACTTTTGCACTTGTATTAGTGTGGAAAAACCACTTTTCACACTTGTGTTGGTGCAGGAAACCACTTTTGCACTTGTATTAGTGTGGAAAAACCACTTTTCGCACTTATGTTAGTGTTGAAAAACCACTTTTCGCAATTGTGTTAGTGTTGAAAAACCACTTTTCGCACTTGTGTTAGTGTTGAAAAACCACTTTTTGCACTTGTATTAGTGTTGAAAAACCACTTTTCGCACTTGTGTTGGTGCAGGAAACCACTTTTGCACTTGTATTAGTGTGGAAAAACCACTTTTCGCACTTGTGTTAGTGTTGAAAAACCACTTTTCGCACTTGTGTTGGTGTTGAAAAACCACTTTTCGCACTTGTGTTAGTGTTGAAAAACCACTTTTCGCACTTGTGTTGGTGCAGGAAACCACTTTTGCGCTTGTATTAGTGTGGAAAAACCACTTTTCGCACTTGTGTTAGTGTTGAAAAACCACTTTTTGCACTTGTATTAGTGTTGAAAAACCACTTTTCGCACTTGTGCTGGTGCAGGAAACCACTTTTGCACTTGTATTAGTGTGGAAAAAACACTTTTCGCACTTGTGTTAGTGTTGAAAAACCGCTTTTCGCACTTGTGTTAGTGTTGAAAAACCACTTTTCGCACTTGTGTTGGTGCAGGAAACCACTTTTGCGCTTGTATTAGTGTGGAAAAACCACTTTTCGCACTTGTGTTAGTGTTGAAAAACCACTTTTTGCACTTGTATTAGTGTTGAAAAACCACTTTTCGCACTTGTGTTGGTGCAGGAAACCACTTTTGCACTTGTATTAGTGTGGGAAAACCACTTTTCGCACTTGTGTTAGTGTTGAAAAACCACTTTTCGCACTTGTGTTAATGTTGAAAAACCACTTTTCGCACTTGTGTTAGTGTTGAAAAACCACTTTTCGCACTTGTGTTGGTGCAGGAAACCACTTTTGCACTTGTATTAGTGTGGAAAAAACACTTTTTGCACTTGTGATAGTGTTGAAAAACCACTTTTCGCACTTTTGTTAGTGTTGAAAAACCACTTTTCACACTTGCGTTGGTGCAGGAAACCACTTGTGCACTTGTATTAGTGTGGAAAAACCACTTTTCACACTTGTGTTAGTGTTGAAAAACCACTGTTCGCACTTGTGTTAGTGTTGAAAAACCACTTTTCGCACTTGTGTTAGTGTTGAAAAAACACTTTTCGCACTAGTGTTGGTGCAGGAAACCACTTTTGCACTTGTATTAGTGTGGAAAAAACACTTTTCGCACTTGTGTTAGTGTTGAAAAACCACTTTTTGCACTTGTGATAGTGTTGAAAAACCACTTTTCGCACTTGTGTTGGTGCAGGAAACCACTTTTGCACTTGTATTAGTGTGGAAAAAACACTTTTTGCACTTATGATAGTGTTGAAAAACCACTTTTCGCACTTGTGTTAGTGTTGAAAAACCACTTTTCGCACTTGTGTTTGTGCAGGAAACCACTTTTGCACTTGTATTAGTGTGGAAAAACCACTTTTCGCACTTGTGTTAGTGTTGAAAAAGCACTTTTCGCACTTGTTTTAGTGTTGAAAAACCACTTTTCGCACTTGTGTTGGTGCAGGAAACCACTTTTGCACTTGTATTAGTGTGGAAAAACCACTTTTTGCACTTGTGTTATTGTTGAAAAACCACTTTTCGCACTTGTGTTAGTGCAGGAAACCACTTTTGCACTTGTATTAGTGTGGAAAAAACACTTTTTGCACTTGTGATAGTGTTGAAAAACCACTTTTTGCACTTGTATTAGTGTGGAAAAAACACTTTTTGCACTTGTATTAGTGTGGAAAAAACACTTTTTGCACTTGTGATAGTGTTGAAAAACCACTTTTTGCACTTGTGTTAGTGTTGAAAAACCACTTTTCGCACTTGTGTTGGTGCAGGAAACCGCTTTTGCACTTGTATTACTGTGGAAAAACCACTTTTCGCACTTGTGTTAGTGTTGAAAAACAACTTTTCGCACTTGTGTTAGTGTTGAAAAACCACTTTTCGCACTTGTGTTGGTGCAGGAAACCACTTTTGCACTTGTATTAGTGTGGAAAAACCACTTTTCGCACTTGTGTTAGTGTTGAAAAACCACTTTTCGCACTTGTATTAGTGTTGAAAAACCACTTTTTGCACTTGTGTTGGTGCAGGAAACCACTTTTGCACTTGTATTAGTGTGGAAAAAACACTTTTTGCACTTGTGATACTGTTGAAAAACCACTTTTCGCACTTGTGTTAGTGTTGAAAAACCACTTTTCGCACTTGAGTTGGTGCAGGAAACCACTTTTGCACTTGTATTAGTGTGGAAAAAACCACTTTTCGCACTTGTGTTAGTGTTGAAAAACCACTTTTTGCACTTGTGTTAGTGTTGAAAAACCACTTTTCGCACTTGTGTTAGTGTTGAAAAACCACTTTTCGCACTTGTGTTGGTGCAGGAAACCACTTTTGCACTTGTATTAGTGTGGAAAAAACACTTTTCGCACTTGTGTTAGTGTTGAAAAACCACTTTTCGCACTTGTGTTAGTGTTGAAAAACCTCTTTTCGCACTTGTGTTAGTGTTGAAAAACCACTTTTCGCAGTTGTGTTGGTGCAGGAAACCACTTTTGCACTTGTATTAGTGTGGAAAAAACACTTTTCGCACTTGTGTTAGTGTTGAAAAACCACTTTTCGCACTTGTGTTAGTCTTGAAAAACCACTTTTGCACTTGTATTAGTGTGGAAAAACCACTTTCCGCACTTGTGTTAGTGTTGAAAAACAACTTTTCGCACTTGTGTTAGTGTTGAAAAACCACTTTTTGCACTTGTGTTGGTGCAGGAAACCACTTTTGCACTTGTAATAGTGTGGAAAAAACACTTTTTGCACTTGTGATAGTGTTGAAAAACCACTTTTCGCACTTGTGTTAGTGTTGAAAAACCACTTTTCGCACTCGTGTTGGTGCAGGAAACCACTTTTGCACTTGTATTAGTGTGGAAAAACCACTTCGCACTTGTGTTAGTGTTGAAAAACCACTTTTCGCACTTGTGTTAGTGTTGAAAAACCACTTTTCGCACTTGTGTTAGTGTTGAAAAACCACTTTTCGCACTTGTGTTAGTGTTGAAAAACCACTTTTCGCACTTGTGTTGGTGCAGGAAACCACTTTTGCACTTGTATTAGTGTGGAAAACCACTTTTCGCACTTGTGTTGGTGCAGGAAACCACTTTTGCACTTGTATTAGTGTGGAAAAACCACTTTTCGCACTTATGTTAGTGTTGAAAAACCACTTTTCGCACTTGTGTTAGTGTTGAAAAACCACTTTTCGCACTTGTGTTGGTGCAGGAAACCACTTTTGCACTTGTATTAGTGTGGAAAAACCACTTTTCGCACTTGTGTTATTGTTGAAAAACCACTTTTCGCACTTGTGTTAGTGTTGAAAAACCACTTTTCGCACTTGTGTTGGTGCAGGAAACCACTTTTGCACTTGTATTAGTGTGGAAAAACCAATTTTCGCACTTGTGTTAGTGTTGAAAAAGCACTTTTCGCACTTGTGTTAGTGTTGAAAAACCACTTTTCGCACTTTTGTTAGTGGTGAAAAACCACTTTTCGCACTTGTGTTGGTGCAGGAAACCACTTTTGCACTTGTATTAGTGTGTAAAAAACACTTTTCGCACTTGTGTTAGTGTTGAAAAACCACTTTTCGCACTTGTGTTAGTGTTGAAAAACCTCTTTTCGCACTTGTGTTAGTGTTGAAAAACCACTTTTTGCAGTTGTGTTGGTGCAGGAAACCACTTTTGCACTTGTATTAGTGTGGAAAAAACACTTTTCGCACTTGTGTTAGTGTTGAAAAACCACTTTTCGCACTTGTGTTAGTCTTGAAAAACCACTTTTGCACTTGTATTAGTGTGGAAAAACCACCTTCCGCACTTGTGTTAGTGTTGAAAAACCACTTTTTGCACTTGTGTTGGTGCAGGAAACCACTTTTGCACTTGTATTAGTGTGGAAAAACCACTTTTTGCACTTGTGATAGTGTTGAAAAACCACTTTTTGCACTTGTGTTAGTGTTGAAAAACCACTTTTCGCACTTGTGTTGGTGCAGGAAACCACTTTTGCACTTGTATTAGTGTGGAAAAACCACTTTTCGCACTTGTGTTAGTGTTGAAAAACCACTTTTCGCACTTGTGTTAGTGTTGAAAAACCACTTTTCGCACTTGTGTTGGTGCAGGAAACCACTTTTGCACTTGTATTAGTGTGGAAAAACCACTTTTCGCACTTGTGTTGGTGCAGGAAACCACTTTTGCACTTGTATTAGTGTGGAAAAACCACTTTTCGCACTTATGTTAGTGTTGAAAAACCACTTTTCGCAATTGTGTTAGTGTTGAAAAACCACTTTTCGCACTTGTGTTAGTGTTGAAAAACCACTTTTTGCACTTGTATTAGTGTTGAAAAACCACTTTTCGCACTTGTGTTGGTGCAGGAAACCACTTTTGCACTTGTATTAGTGTGGAAAAACCACTTTTCGCACTTGTGTTAGTGTTGAAAAACCACTTTTCGCACTTGTGTTGGTGTTGAAAAACCACTTTTCGCACTTGTGTTAGTGTTGAAAAACCACTTTTCGCACTTGTGTTGGTGCAGGAAACCACTTTTGCGCTTGTATTAGTGTGGAAAAACCACTTTTCGCACTTGTGTTAGTGTTGAAAAACCACTTTTTGCACTTGTATTAGTGTTGAAAAACCACTTTTCGCACTTGTGCTGGTGCAGGAAACCACTTTTGCACTTGTATTAGTGTGGAAAAAACACTTTTCGCACTTGTGTTAGTGTTGAAAAACCGCTTTTCGCACTTGTGTTAGTGTTGAAAAACCACTTTTCGCACTTGTGTTGGTGCAGGAAACCGCTTTTGCACTTGTATTAGTGTGGAAAAACCACTTTTCGCACTTGTGTTAGTGTTGAAAAACCACTTTTCGCACTTGTGTTAGTGTTGAAAAACCACTTTTCGCACTTGTGTTGGTGCAGGAAACCACTTTTCGCACTTGTGTTAGTGTTGAAAAACCACTTTTCGCACTTGTGTTATTGTTGAAAAAACCACTTTTCGCACTTGTGTTGGTGCAGGAAACCACTTTTGCACTTGTATTAGTGTGGAAAAAACACTTTTTGCACTTGTGATAGTGTTGAAAAACCACTTTTCGCACTTGTGTTAGTGTTGAAAAACCACTTTTCGCACTTGTGTTCGTGTTGAAAAACCACTTTTCGCACTTGTGTTGGTGCAGGAAACCACTTTTGCACTTGTATTAGTGTGGAAAAACCACTTTTCGCACTTGTGTTAGTGTTGAAAAACAACTTTTCGCACTTGTGTTAGTGTTGAAAAACCACTTTTCGCACTTGTGTTGGTGCAGGAAACCACTTTTGCACTTGTATTAGTGTGGAAAAACCACTTTTCGCACTTGTGTTAGTGATGAAAAACCACTTTTCGCACTTGTATTAGTGTTGAAAAACCACTTTTTGCACTTGTGTTGGTGCAGGAAACCACTTTTGCACTTGTATTAGTGTGGAAAAAACACTTTTTGCACTTGTGATAGTGTTGAAAAACCACTTTTCGCACTTTTGTTAGTGTTGAAAGACCACTTTTCACACTTGTGTTGGTGCAGGAAACCACTTTTGCACTTGTATTAGTGTGGAAAAACCACTTTTCGCACTGTGTTAGTGTTGAAAAACCACTTTTCGCACTTGTGTTAGTGTTGAAAAACCACTTTTCGCACTTGTGTTAGTGTTGAAAAACCACTTTTCGCACTAGTGTTGGTGCAGGAACCACTTTTGCACTTGTATTAGTGTGGAAAAAACACTTTTCGCACTTGTGTTAGTGTTGAAAAACCACTTTTTGCACTTGTGTTAGTGTTGAAAAACCACTTTTCGCACTTGTGTTGGTGCAGGAAACCACTTTTGCACTTGTATTAGTGTGGAAAAAACACTTTTTGCACTTGTGATAGTGTTGAAAAACCACTTTTCGCACTTGTGTTAGTGTTGAAAAACCACTTTTCGCACTTGTGTTGGTGCAGGAAACCACTTTTGCACTTGTATTAGTGTGGAAAAACCACTTTTCGCACTTGTGTTAGTGTTGAAAAACCACTTTTCGCACTTGTGTTAGTGTTGAAAAACCACTTTTCGCACTTGTGTTGGTGCAGGAAACCACTTTTGCACTTGTATTAGTGTGGAAAAACCACTTTTCGCACTTGTGTTAGTGATGAAAAACCACTTTTCGCACTTGTGTTGGTGCAGGAAACCACTTTTGCACTTGTATTAGTGTGGAAAAACCACTTTTCGCACTTGTGTTGGTGCAGGAAACCACTTTTGCACTTGTATTAGTGTGGAAAAACCACTTTTCGCACTTATGTTAGTGTTGAAAAACCACTTTTCGCAATTGTGTTAGTGTTGAAAAACCACTTTTCGCACTTGTGTTAGTGTTGAAAAACGACTTTTTGCACTTGTATTAGTGTTGAAAAACCACTTATCGCACTTGTGTTGGTGCAGGAAACCACTTTTGCACTTGTATTAGTGTGGATAAACCACTTTTCGCACTTGTGTTAGTGTTGAAAAACCACTTTTCGCACTTGTGTTGGTGTTGAAAAACCACTTTTCTCACTTGTGTTAGTGTTGAAAACCCACTTTTTGCACTTGTGTTGGTGCAGTAAACCACTTTTGCGCTTGTATTAGTGTGGAAAAACCACTTTTCGCACTTGTGTTAGTGTTGAAAAACCACTTTTTGCACTTGTATTAGTGTTGAAAAACCACTTTTCGCACTTGTGCTGGTGCAGGAAACCACTTTTGCACTTGTATTAGTGTGGAAAAAACACTTTTTGCACTTGTGATAGTGTTGAAAAACCACTTTTCGCACTTTTGTTAGTGTTGAAAAACCACTTTTCACACTTGTGTTGGTGCAGGAAACCACTTTTGCACTTGTATTAGTGTGGAAAAAACACTTTTCGCACTTGTGTTAGTGTTGAAAAACCACTTTTCGCACTTGTGTTAGTCTTGAAAAACCACTTTTGCACTTGTATTAGTGTGGAAAAACCACTTTCCGCACTTGTGTTAGTGTTGAAAAACCACTTTTCACACTTGTGTTGGTGCAGGAAACCACTTTTGCACTTGTATTAGTGTGGAAAAACCACTTTTTGCACTTGTGATAGTGTTGAAAAACCACTTTTCGCACTTGTGTTAGTGTTGAAAAACCACTTTTCGCACTTGTGTTGGTGCAGGAAACCACTTTTGCACTTGTATTAGTGTGGTAAAACCACTTTTCGCACTTGTGTTAGTGTTGAAAAACCACTTTTCGCACTTGTGTTAGTGTTGAAAAACCACTTTTCGCACTTGTGTTGGTGCAGGAAACCACTTTTGCACTTGTATTAGTGTGGAAAAACCACTTTTCGCACTTGTGTTGGTGCAGGAAACCACTTTTGCACTTGTATTAGTGTGGAAAAACCACTTTTCGCACTTATGTTAGTGTTGAAAAACCACTTTTCGCAATTGTGTTAGTGTTGAAAAACCACTTTTCGCACTTGTGTTAGTGTTGAAAAACCACTTTTTGCACTTGTATTAGTGTTGAAAAACCACTTTTCGCACTTGTGTTGGTGCAGGAAACCACTTTTGCACTTGTATTAGTGTGGAAAAACCACTTTTCGCACTTGTGTTAGTGTTGAAAACACTTTTCGCACTTGTGTTGGTGTTGAAAAACCACTTTTCGCACTTGTGTTAGTGTTGAAAAACCACTTTTCGCACTTGTGTTGGTGCAGGAAACCACTTTTGCGCTTGTATTAGTGTGGAAAAACCACTTTTCGCACTTGTGTTAGTGTTGAAAAACCACTTTTTGCACTTGTATTAGTGTTGAAAAACCACTTTTCGCACTTGTGCTGGTGCAGGAAACCACTTTTGCACTTGTATTAGTGTGGAAAAAACACTTTTCGCACTTGTGTTAGTGTTGAAAAACCGCTTTTCGCACTTGTGTTAGTGTTGAAAAACCACTTTTCGCACTTGTGTTGGTGCAGGAAACCGCTTTTGCACTTGTATTAGTGTGGAAAAACCACTTTTCGCACTTGTGTTAGTGTTGAAAAACCACTTTTCGCACTTGTGTTAGTGTTGAAAAACCACTTTTCGCACTTGTGTTGGTGCAGGAAACCACTTTTCGCACTTGTGTTAGTGTTGAAAAACCACTTTTCGCACTTGTGTTAGTGTTGAAAAAACCACTTTTCGCACTTGTGTTGGTGCAGGAAACCACTTTTGCACTTGTATTAGTGTGGAAAAAACACTTTTTGCACTTGTGATAGTGTTGAAAAACCACTTTTCGCACTTGTGTTAGTGTTGAAAAACCACTTTTCGCACTTGTGTTCGTGTTGAAAAACCACTTTTCGCACTTGTGTTGGTGCAGGAAACCACTTTTGCACTTGCATTAGTGTGGAAAAACCACTTTTCGCACTTGTGTTAGTGTTGAAAAACAACTTTTCGCACTTGTGTTAGTGTTGAAAAACCACTTTTCGCACTTGTATTAGTGTTGAAAAACCACTTTTTGCACTTGTGTTGGTGCAGGAAACCACTTTTGCACTTGTATTAGTGTGGAAAAAACACTTTTTGCACTTGTGATGGTGTTGAAAAACCACTTTTCGCACTTTTGTTAGTGTTGAAAAACCACTTTTCACACTTGTGTTGGTGCAGGAAACCACTTTTGCACTTGTATTAGTGTGGAAAAACCACTTTTCGCACTGTGTTAGTGTTGAAAATCCACTTTTCGCACTTGTGTTAGTGTTGAAAAACCACTTTTCGCACTTGTGTTAGTGTTGAAAAACCACTTTTCGCACTAGTGTTGGTGCAGGAACCACTTTTGCACTTGTATTAGTGTGGAAAAAACACTTTTCGCACTTGTGTTAGTGTTGAAAAACCACTTTTTGCACTTGTGTTAGTGTTGAAAAACCACTTTTCGCACTTGTGTTAGTGTTGAAAAACCACTTTTCGCACTTGTATTAGTGTGGAAAAAACACTTTTTGCACTTGTGATAGTGTTGAAAAACCACTTTTCGCACTTGTGTTAGTGTTGAAAAACCACTTTTCGCACTTGTGTTAGTGTTGAAAAACCACTTTTCGCACTTGTGTTGGTGCAGGAAACCACTTTTGCACTTGTATTAGTGTGGAAAAACCACTTTTCGCACTTGTGTTAGTGTTGAAAAACCACTTTTCGCACTTGTGTTAGTGTTGAAAAACCACTTTTCTCACTTGTGTTGGTGCAGGAAACCACTTTTGCACTTGTATTAGTGTGGAAAAACCACTTTTCGCACTTGTGTTATTGTTGAAAAACCACTTTTCGCACTTGTGTTAGTGCAGGAAACCACTTTTGCACTTGTATTAGTGTGGAAAAAACACTTTTCGCACTTGTGTTGGTGCAGGAAACCACTTTTGCACTTGTATTAGTGTGGAAAAACCACTTTTCGCACTTATGTTAGTGTTGAAAAACCACTTTTCGCAATTGTGTTAGTGTTGAAAAACCACTTTTCGCACTTGTGTTAGTGTTGAAAAACCACTTTTTGCACTTGTATTAGTGTTGAAAAACCACTTTTCGCACTTGTGTTGGTGTGTGGAAAAAACACTTTTTGCACTTGTGATAGTGTTGAAAAACCACTTTTCGCACTTGTGTTAGTGTTGAAAAACCACTTTTCGCACTTGTGTTCGTGTTGAAAAACCACTTTTCGCACTTGTGTTGGTGCAGGAAACCACTTTTGCACTTGTATTAGTGTGGAAAAACCACTTTTCGCACTTGTGTTAGTGTTGAAAAACAACTTTTCGCACTTGTGTTAGTGTTGAAAAACCACTTTTCGCACTTGTGTTGGTGCAGGAAACCACTTTTGCACTTGTATTAGTGTGGAAAAACCACTTTTCGCACTTGTGTTAGTGATGAAAAACCACTTTTCGCACTTGTATTAGTGTTGAAAAACCACTTTTTGCACTTGTGTTGGTGCAGGAAACCACTTTTGCACTTGTATTAGTGTGGAAAAAACACTTTTTGCACTTGTGATAGTGTTGAAAAACCACTTTTCGCACTTTTGTTAGTGTTGAAAGACCACTTTTCACACTTGTGTTGGTGCAGGAAACCACTTTTGCACTTGTATTAGTGTGGAAAAACCACTTTTCGCACTGTGTTAGTGTTGAAAAACCACTTTTCGCACTTGTGTTAGTGTTGAAAAACCACTTTTCGCACTTGTGTTAGTGTTGAAAAACCACTTTTCGCACTAGTGTTGGTGCAGGAACCACTTTTGCACTTGTATTAGTGTGGAAAAAACACTTTTCGCACTTGTGTTAGTGTTGAAAAACCACTTTTTGCACTTGTGTTAGTGTTGAAAAACCACTTTTCGCACTTGTGTTGGTGCAGGAAACCACTTTTGCACTTGTATTAGTGTGGAAAAAACACTTTTTGCACTTGTGATAGTGTTGAAAAACCACTTTTCGCACTTGTGTTAGTGTTGAAAAACCACTTTTCGCACTTGTGTTGGTGCAGGAAACCACTTTTGCACTTGTATTAGTGTGGAAAAACCACTTTTCGCACTTGTGTTAGTGTTGAAAAACCACTTTTCGCACTTGTGTTAGTGTTGAAAAACCACTTTTCGCACTTGTGTTGGTGCAGGAAACCACTTTTGCACTTGTATTAGTGTGGAAAAACCACTTTTCGCACTTGTGTTAGTGATGAAAAACCACTTTTCGCACTTGTGTTGGTGCAGGAAACCACTTTTGCACTTGTATTAGTGTGGAAAAACCACTTTTCGCACTTGTGTTGGTGCAGGAAACCACTTTTGCACTTGTATTAGTGTGGAAAAACCACTTTTCGCACTTATGTTAGTGTTGAAAAACCACTTTTCGCAATTGTGTTAGTGTTGAAAAACCACTTTTCGCACTTGTGTTAGTGTTGAAAAACGACTTTTTGCACTTGTATTAGTGTTGAAAAACCACTTATCGCACTTGTGTTGGTGCAGGAAACCACTTTTGCACTTGTATTAGTGTGGATAAACCACTTTTCGCACTTGTGTTAGTGTTGAAAAACCACTTTTCGCACTTGTGTTGGTGTTGAAAAACCACTTTTCTCACTTGTGTTAGTGTTGAAAAACCACTTTTTGCACTTGTGTTGGTGCAGGAAACCACTTTTGCGCTTGTATTAGTGTGGAAAAACCACTTTTCGCACTTGTGTTAGTGTTGAAAAACCACTTTTTGCACTTGTATTAGTGTTGAAAAACCACTTTTCGCACTTGTGCTGGTGCAGGAAACCACTTTTGCACTTGTATTAGTGTGGAAAAAACACTTTTTGCACTTGTGATAGTGTTGAAAAACCACTTTTCGCACTTTTGTTAGTGTTGAAAAACCACTTTTCACACTTGTGTTGGTGCAGGAAACCACTTTTGCACTTGTATTAGTGTGGAAAAAACACTTTTCGCACTTGTGTTAGTGTTGAAAAACCACTTTTCGCACTTGTGTTAGTCTTGAAAAACCACTTTTGCACTTGTATTAGTGTGGAAAAACCACTTTCCGCACTTGTGTTAGTGTTGAAAAACCACTTTTCACACTTGTGTTGGTGCAGGAAACCACTTTTGCACTTGTATTAGTGTGGAAAAACCACTTTTTGCACTTGTGATAGTGTTGAAAAACCACTTTTCGCACTTGTGTTAGTGTTGAAAAACCACTTTTCGCACTTGTGTTGGTGCAGGAAACCACTTTTGCACTTGTATTAGTGTGGTAAAACCACTTTTCGCACTTGTGTTAGTGTTGAAAAACCACTTTTCGCACTTGTGTTAGTGTTGAAAAACCACTTTTCGCACTTGTGTTGGTGCAGGAAACCACTTTTGCACTTGTATTAGTGTGGAAAAACCACTTTTCGCACTTGTGTTGGTGCAGGAAACCACTTTTGCACTTGTATTAGTGTGGAAAAACCACTTTTCGCACTTATGTTAGTGTTGAAAAACCACTTTTCGCAATTGTGTTAGTGTTGAAAAACCACTTTTCGCACTTGTGTTAGTGTTGAAAAACCACTTTTTGCACTTGTATTAGTGTTGAAAAACCACTTTTCGCACTTGTGTTGGTGCAGGAAACCACTTTTGCACTTGTATTAGTGTGGAAAAACCACTTTTCGCACTTGTGTTAGTGTTGAAAACACTTTTCGCACTTGTGTTGGTGTTGAAAAACCACTTTTCGCACTTGTGTTAGTGTTGAAAAACCACTTTTCGCACTTGTGTTGGTGCAGGAAACCACTTTTGCGCTTGTATTAGTGTGGAAAAACCACTTTTCGCACTTGTGTTAGTGTTGAAAAACCACTTTTTGCACTTGTATTAGTGTTGAAAAACCACTTTTCGCACTTGTGCTGGTGCAGGAAACCACTTTTGCACTTGTATTAGTGTGGAAAAAACACTTTTCGCACTTGTGTTAGTGTTGAAAAACCGCTTTTCGCACTTGTGTTAGTGTTGAAAAACCACTTTTCGCACTTGTGTTGGTGCAGGAAACCGCTTTTGCACTTGTATTAGTGTGGAAAAACCACTTTTCGCACTTGTGTTAGTGTTGAAAAACCACTTTTCGCACTTGTGTTAGTGTTGAAAAACCACTTTTCGCACTTGTGTTGGTGCAGGAAACCACTTTTCGCACTTGTGTTAGTGTTGAAAAACCACTTTTCGCACTTGTGTTAGTGTTGAAAAAACCACTTTTCGCACTTGTGTTGGTGCAGGAAACCACTTTTGCACTTGTATTAGTGTGGAAAAAACACTTTTTGCACTTGTGATAGTGTTGAAAAACCACTTTTCGCACTTGTGTTAGTGTTGAAAAACCACTTTTCGCACTTGTGTTCGTGTTGAAAAACCACTTTTCGCACTTGTGTTGGTGCAGGAAACCACTTTTGCACTTGCATTAGTGTGGAAAAACCACTTTTCGCACTTGTGTTAGTGTTGAAAAACAACTTTTCGCACTTGTGTTAGTGTTGAAAAACCACTTTTCGCACTTGTATTAGTGTTGAAAAACCACTTTTTGCACTTGTGTTGGTGCAGGAAACCACTTTTGCACTTGTATTAGTGTGGAAAAAACACTTTTTGCACTTGTGATGGTGTTGAAAAACCACTTTTCGCACTTTTGTTAGTGTTGAAAAACCACTTTTCACACTTGTGTTGGTGCAGGAAACCACTTTTGCACTTGTATTAGTGTGGAAAAACCACTTTTCGCACTGTGTTAGTGTTGAAAATCCACTTTTCGCACTTGTGTTAGTGTTGAAAAACCACTTTTCGCACTTGTGTTAGTGTTGAAAAACCACTTTTCGCACTAGTGTTGGTGCAGGAACCACTTTTGCACTTGTATTAGTGTGGAAAAAACACTTTTCGCACTTGTGTTAGTGTTGAAAAACCACTTTTTGCACTTGTGTTAGTGTTGAAAAACCACTTTTCGCACTTGTGTTAGTGTTGAAAAACCACTTTTCGCACTTGTATTAGTGTGGAAAAAACACTTTTTGCACTTGTGATAGTGTTGAAAAACCACTTTTCGCACTTGTGTTAGTGTTGAAAAACCACTTTTCGCACTTGTGTTAGTGTTGAAAAACCACTTTTCGCACTTGTGTTGGTGCAGGAAACCACTTTTGCACTTGTATTAGTGTGGAAAAACCACTTTTCGCACTTGTGTTAGTGTTGAAAAACCACTTTTCGCACTTGTGTTAGTGTTGAAAAACCACTTTTCTCACTTGTGTTGGTGCAGGAAACCACTTTTGCACTTGTATTAGTGTGGAAAAACCACTTTTCGCACTTGTGTTATTGTTGAAAAACCACTTTTCGCACTTGTGTTAGTGCAGGAAACCACTTTTGCACTTGTATTAGTGTGGAAAAAACACTTTTCGCACTTGTGTTGGTGCAGGAAACCACTTTTGCACTTGTATTAGTGTGGAAAAACCACTTTTCGCACTTATGTTAGTGTTGAAAAACCACTTTTCGCAATTGTGTTAGTGTTGAAAAACCACTTTTCGCACTTGTGTTAGTGTTGAAAAACCACTTTTTGCACTTGTATTAGTGTTGAAAAACCACTTTTCGCACTTGTGTTGGTGCAGGAAACCACTTTTGCACTTGTATTAGTGTGGAAAAACCACTTTTCGCACTTGTGTTAGTGTTGAAAAACCACTTTTCGCACTTGTGTTGGTGTTGAAAAACCACTTTTCGCACTTGTGTTAGTGTTGAAAAACCACTTTTCGCACTTGTGTTGGTGCAGGAAACCACTTTTGCGCTTGTATTAGTGTGGAAAAACCACTTTTCGCACTTGTGTTAGTGTTGAAAAACCACTTTTTGCACTTGTATTAGTGTTGAAAAACCACTTTTCGCACTTGTGCTGGTGCAGGAAACCACTTTTGCACTTGTATTAGTGTGGAAAAAACACTTTTCGCACTTGTGTTAGTGTTGAAAAACCGCTTTTCGCACTTGTGTTAGTGTTGAAAAACCACTTTTCGCACTTGTGTTGGTGCAGGAAACCGCTTTTGCACTTGTATTAGTGTGGAAAAACCACTTTTCGCACTTGTGTTAGTGTTGAAAAACCACTTTTCGCACTTGTGTTAGTGTTGAAAAACCACTTTTCGCACTTGTGTTGGTGCAGGAAACCACTTTTCGCACTTGTGTTAGTGTTGAAAAACCACTTTTCGCACTTGTGTTAGTGTTGAAAAAACCACTTTTCGCACTTGTGTTGGTGCAGGAAACCACTTTTGCACTTGTATTAGTGTGGAAAAAACACTTTTTGCACTTGTGATAGTGTTGAAAAACCACTTTTCGCACTTGTGTTAGTGTTGAAAAACCACTTTTCGCACTTGTGTTCGTGTTGAAAAACCACTTTTCGCACTTGTGTTGGTGCAGGAAACCACTTTTGCACTTGTATTAGTGTGGAAAAACCACTTTTCGCACTTGTGTTAGTGTTGAAAAACAACTTTTCGCACTTGTGTTGGTGTTGAAAAACCACTTTTCGCACTTGTGTTGGTGCAGGAAACCACTTTTGCACTTGTATTAGTGTGGAAAAACCACTTTTCGCACTTGTGTTAGTGATGAAAAACCACTTTTCGCACTTGTATTAGTGTTGAAAAACCACTTTTTGCACTTGTGTTGGTGCAGGAAACCACTTTTGCACTTGTATTAGTGTGGAAAAAACACTTTTTGCACTTGTGATAGTGTTGAAAAACCACTTTTCGCACTTTTGTTAGTGTTGAAAAACCACTTTTCACACTTGTGTTGGTGCAGGAAACCACTTTTGCACTTGTATTAGTGTGGAAAAACCACTTTTCGCACTGTGTTAGTGTTGAAAAACCACTTTTCGCACTTGTGTTAGTGTTGAAAAACCACTTTTCGCACTTGTGTTAGTGTTGAAAAACCACTTTTCGCACTAGTGTTGGTGCAGGAACCACTTTTGCACTTGTATTAGTGTGGAAAAAACACTTTTCGCACTTGTGTTAGTGTTGAAAAACCACTTTTTGCACTTGTGTTAGTGTTGAAAAACCACTTTTCGCACTTGTGTTGGTGCAGGAAACCACTTTTGCACTTGTATTAGTGTGGAAAAAACACTTTTTGCACTTGTGATAGTGTTGAAAAACCACTTTTCGCACTTGTGTTAGTGTTGAAAAACCACTTTTCGCACTTGTGTTGGTGCAGGAAACCACTTTTGCACTTGTATTAGTGTGGAAAAACCACTTTTCGCACTTGTGTTAGTGTTGAAAAATCACTTTTTGCACTTGTGTTAGTGTTGAAAAACCACTTTTCGCACTTGTGTTGGTGCAGGAAACCACTTTTGCACTTGTATTAGTGTGGAAAAACCACTTTTCGCACTTGTGTTAGTGATGAAAAACCACTTTTCGCACTTGTGTTGGTGCAGGAAACCACTTTTGCACTTGTATTAGTGTGGAAAAACCACTTTTCGCACTTGTGTTGGTGCAGGAAACCACTTTTGTACTTGTATTAGTGTGGAAAAACCACTTTTCGCACTTATGTTAGTGTTGAAAAACCACTTTTCGCAATTGTGTTAGTGTTGAAAAACCACTTTTCGCACTTGTGTTAGTGTTGAAAAACGACTTTTTGCACTTGTATTAGTGTTGAAAAACCACTTTTCGCACTTGTGTTGGTGCAGGAAACCACTTTTGCACTTGTATTAGTGTGGAAAAACCACTTTTCGCACTTGTGTTAGTGTTGAAAAACCACTTTTCGCACTTGTGTTGGTGTTGAAAAACCACTTTTCTCACTTGTGTTAGTGTTGAAAAACCACTTTTTGCACTTGTGTTGGTGCAGGAAACCACTTTTGCGCTTGTATTAGTGTGGAAAAACCACTTTTCGCACTTGTGTTAGTGTTGAAAAACCACTTTTTGCACTTGTATTAGTGTTGAAAAACCACTTTTCGCACTTGTGCTGGTGCAGGAAACCACTTTTGCACTTGTATTAGTGTGGAAAAAACACTTTTTGCACTTGTGATAGTGTTGAAAAACCACTTTTCGCACTTTTGTTAGTGTTGAAAAACCACTTTTCACACTTGTGTTGGTGCAGGAAACCACTTTTGCACTTGTATTAGTGTGGAAAAAACACTTTTCGCACTTGTGTTAGTGTTGAAAAACCACTTTTCGCACTTGTGTTAGTCTTGAAAAACCACTTTTGCACTTGTATTAGTGTGGAAAAACCACTTTCCGCACTTGTGTTAGTGTTGAAAAACCACTTTTTGCACTTGTGTTGGTTCAGGAAACCACTTTTGCACTTGTATTAGTGTGGAAAAACCACTTTTTGCACTTGTGATAGTGTTGAAAAACCACTTTTCGCACTTGTGTTAGTGTTGAAAAACCACTTTTCGCACTTGTGTTGGTGCAGGAAACCACTTTTGCACTTGTATTAGTGTGGTAAAACCACTTTTCGCACTTGTGTTAGTGTTGAAAAACCACTTTTCGCACTTGTGTTAGTGTTGAAAAACCACTTTTCGCACTTGTGTTGGTGCAGGAAACCACTTTTGCACTTGTATTAGTGTGGAAAAACCACTTTTCGCACTTGTGTTGGTGCAGGAAACCACTTTTGCACTTGTATTAGTGTGGAAAAACCACTTTTCGCACTTATGTTAGTGTTGAAAAACCACTTTTCGCAATTGTGTTAGTGTTGAAAAACCACTTTTCGCACTTGTGTTAGTGTTGAAAAACCACTTTTTGCACTTGTATTAGTGTTGAAAAACCACTTTTCGCACTTGTGTTGGTGCAGGAAACCACTTTTGCACTTGTATTAGTGTGGAAAAACCACTTTTCGCACTTGTGTTAGTGTTGAAAAACCACTTTTCGCACTTGTGTTGGTGTTGAAAAACCACTTTTCGCACTTGTGTTAGTGTTGAAAAACCACTTTTCGCACTTGTGTTGGTGCAGGAAACCACTTTTGCGCTTGTATTAGTGTGGAAAAACCACTTTTCGCACTTGTGTTAGTGTTGAAAAACCACTTTTTGCACTTGTATTAGTGTTGAAAAACCACTTTTCGCACTTGTGCTGGTGCAGGAAACCACTTTTGCACTTGTATTAGTGTGGAAAAAACACTTTTCGCACTTGTGTTAGTGTTGAAAAACCGCTTTTCGCACTTGTGTTAGTGTTGAAAAACCACTTTTCGCACTTGTGTTGGTGCAGGAAACCGCTTTTGCACTTGTATTAGTGTGGAAAAACCACTTTTCGCACTTGTGTTAGTGTTGAAAAACCACTTTTCGCACTTGTGTTAGTGTTGAAAAACCACTTTTCGCACTTGTGTTGGTGCAGGAAACCACTTTTCGCACTTGTGTTAGTGTTGAAAAACCACTTTTCGCACTTGTGTTAGTGTTGAAAAAACCACTTTTCGCACTTGTGTTGGTGCAGGAAACCACTTTTGCACTTGTATTAGTGTGGAAAAAACACTTTTTGCACTTGTGATAGTGTTGAAAAACCACTTTTCGCACTTGTGTTAGTGTTGAAAAACCACTTTTCGCACTTGTGTTCGTGTTGAAAAACCACTTTTCGCACTTGTGTTGGTGCAGGAAACCACTTTTGCACTTGCATTAGTGTGGAAAAACCACTTTTCGCACTTGTGTTAGTGTTGAAAAACAACTTTTCGCACTTGTGTTAGTGTTGAAAAACCACTTTTCGCACTTGTGTTGGTGCAGGAAACCACTTTTGCACTTGTATTAGTGTGGAAAAACCACTTTTCGCACTTGTGTTAGTGATGAAAAACCACTTTTCGCACTTGTATTAGTGTTGAAAAACCACTTTTTGCACTTGTGTTGGTGCAGGAAACCACTTTTGCACTTGTATTAGTGTGGAAAAAACACTTTTTGCACTTGTGATAGTGTTGAAAAACCACTTTTCGCACTTTTGTTAGTGTTGAAAAACCACTTTTCACACTTGTGTTGGTGCAGGAAACCACTTTTGCACTTGTATTAGTGTGGAAAAACCACTTTTCGCACTGTGTTAGTGTTGAAAATCCACTTTTCGCACTTGTGTTAGTGTTGAAAAACCACTTTTCGCACTTGTGTTAGTGTTGAAAAACCACTTTTCGCACTAGTGTTGGTGCAGGAACCACTTTTGCACTTGTATTAGTGTGGAAAAAACACTTTTCGCACTTGTGTTAGTGTTGAAAAACCACTTTTTGCACTTGTGTTAGTGTTGAAAAACCACTTTTCGCACTTGTGTTGGTGCAGGAAACCACTTTTGCACTTGTATTAGTGTGGAAAAAACACTTTTTGCACTTGTGATAGTGTGGAAAAACCACTTTTCGCACTTGTGTTAGTGTTGAAAAACCACTTTTCGCACTTGTGTTGGTGCAGGAAACCACTTTTGCACTTGTATTAGTGTGGAAAAACCACTTTTCGCACTTGTGTTAGTGTTGAAAAACCACTTTTCGCACTTGTGTTAGTGTTGAAAAACCACTTTTCTCACTTGTGTTGGTGCAGGAAACCACTTTTGCACTTGTATTAGTGTGGAAAAACCACTTTTCGCACTTGTGTTATTGTTGAAAAACCACTTTTCGCACTTGTGTTAGTGCAGGAAACCACTTTTGCACTTGTATTAGTGTGGAAAAAACACTTTTTGCACTTGTATTAGTGTGGAAAAAACACTTTTTGCACTTGTATTAGTGTAGAAAAAACACTTTTTGCACTTGTGATAGTGTTGAAAAAACACTTTTCGCACTTGTGTTAGTGTTGAAAAACCACTTTTCGCACTTGTGTTAGTGTTGAAAAACCTCTTTTCGCACTTGTGTTAGTGTTGAAAAACCACTTTTCGCAGTTGTGTTGGTGCAGGAAACCACTTTTGCACTTGTATTAGTGTGGAAAAAACAATTTTCGCACTTGTGTTAGTGTTGAAAAACCACTTTTCGCACTTGTGTTAGTCTTGAAAAACCACTTTTGCACTTGTATTAGTGTGGAAAAACCACTTTCCACACTTGTGTTAGTGTTGAAAAACAACTTTTCGCACTTGTGTTAGTGTTGAAAAACCACTTTTTGCACTTGTGTTGGTGCAGGAAACCACTTTTGCACTTGTATTAGTGTGGAAAAAACACTTTTTGCACTTGTGATAGTGTTGAAAAACCACTTTTCGCACTTGTGTTAGTGTTGAAAAACCACTTTTCGCACTTGTGTTGGTGCAGGAAACCACTTTTGCACTTCTATTAGTGTGGAAAAACCACTTTTCGCACTTGTGTTAGTGTTGAAAAACCACTTTTCGCACTTGTGTTAGTGTTGAAAAACCACTTTTCGCACTTGTGTTAGTGTTGAAAAACCACTTTTCGCACTTGTGTTAGTGTTGAAAAACCACTTTTCGCACTTGTGTTGGTGCAGGAAACCACTTTTGCACTTGTATTCGTGTGGAAAAACCACTTTTCGCACTTGTGTTGGTGCAGGAAACCACTTTTGCACTTGTATTAGTGTGGAAAAACCACTTTTCGCACTTATGTTAGTGTTGAAAAACCACTTTTCGCAATTGTGTTAGTGTTGAAAAACCACTTTTCGCACTTGTGTTAGTGTTGAAAAACCACTTTTTGCACTTGTATTAGTGTTGAAAAACCACTTTTCGCACTTGTGTTGGTGCAGGAAACCACTTTTGCACTTGTATTAGTGTGGAAAAACCACTTTTCGCACTTGTGTTAGTGTTGAAAAACCACTTTTCGCACTTGTGTTGGTGTTGAAAAACCACTTTTCGCACTTGTGTTAGTGTTGAAAAACCACTTTTTGCACTTGTGTTGGTGCAGGAAACCACTTTTGCGCTTGTATTAGTGTGGAAAAACCACTTTTCGCACTTGTGTTAGTGTTGAAAAACCACTTTTTGCACTTGTATTAGTGTTGAAAAACCACTTTTCGCACTTGTGCTGGTGCAGGAAACCACTTTTGCACTTGTATTAGTGTGGAAAAAACACTTTTTGCACTTGTGATAGTGTTGAAAAACCACTTTTCGCACTTTTGTTAGTGTTGAAAAACCACTTTTCACACTTGTGTTGGTGCAGGAAACCACTTTTGCACTTGTATTAGTGTGGAAAAACCACTTTTCGCACTTGTGTTAGTGTTGAAAAACCACTTTTCGCACTTGTGTTAGTGTTGAAAAACCACTTTTCGCACTAGTGTTGGTGCAGGAAACCACTTTTGCACTTGCATTAGTGTGGAAAAAACACTTTTCGCACTTGTGTTAGTGTTGAAAAACCACTTTTTGCACTTGTGTTAGTGTTGAAAAACCACTTTTCGCACTTGTGTTGGTGCAGGAAACCACTTTTGCACTTGTATTAGTGTGGAAAAACACTTTTTGCACTTGTGATAGTGTTGAAAAACCACTTTTCGCACTTGTGTTAGTGTTGAAAAACCACTTTTCGCACTTGTGTTGGTGCAGGAAACCACTTTTGCACTTGTATTAGTGTGGAAAAACCACTTTTCGCACTTATGTTAGTGTTGAAAAACCACTTTTCGCAATTGTGTTAGTGTTGAAAAACCACTTTTCGCACTTGTGTTAGTGTTGAAAAACCACTTTTTGCACTTGTATTAGTGTTGAAAAACCACTTTTCGCACTTGTGTTGGTGCAGGAAACCACTTTTGCACTTGTATTAGTGTGGAAAAACCACTTTTCGCACTTGTGTTAGTGTTGAAAAACCACTTTTCGCACTTGTGTTGGTGTTGAAAAACCACTTTTCGCACTTGTGTTAGTGTTGAAAAACCACTTTTCGCACTTGTGTTGGTGCAGGAAACCACTTTTGCGCTTGTATTAGTGTGGAAAAACCACTTTTCGCACTTGTGTTAGTGTTGAAAAACCACTTTTTGCACTTGTATTAGTGTTGAAAAACCACTTTTCGCACTTGTGCTGGTGCAGGAAACCACTTTTGCACTTGTATTAGTGTGGAAAAAACACTTTTCGCACTTGTGTTAGTGTTGAAAAACAGCTTTTCGCACTTGTGTTAGTGTTGAAAAACCACTTTTCGCACTTGTGTTAGTGTTGAAAAAACCACTTTTCGCACTTGTGTTGGTGCAGGAAACCACTTTTGCACTTGTATTAGTGTGGAAAAAACACTTTTTGCACTTGTGATAGTGTTGAAAAACCACTTTTCGCACTTGTGTTAGTGTTGAAAAACCACTTTTCGCACTTGTGTTCGTGTTGAAAAACCACTTTTCGCACTTGTGTTGGTGCAGGAAACCACTTTTGCACTTGTATTAGTGTGGAAAAACCACTTTTCGCACTTGTGTTAGTGTTGAAAAACAACTTTTCGCACTTGTGTTAGTGTTGAAAAACCACTTTTCGCACTTGTGTTGGTGCAGGAAACCACTTTTGCACTTGTATTAGTGTGGAAAAACCACTTTTTGCACTTGTGTTAGTGATGAAAAACCACTTTTCGCACTTGTATTAGTGTTGAAAAACCACTTTTTGCACTTGTGTTGGTGCAGGAAACCACTTTTGCACTTGTATTAGTGTGGAAAAAACACTTTTTGCACTTGTGATAGTGTTGAAAAACCACTTTTCGCACTTTTGTTAGTGTTGAAAAACCACTTTTCACACTTGTGTTGGTGCAGGAAACCACTTTTGCACTTGTATTAGTGTGGAAAAACCACTTTTCGCACTGTGTTAGTGTTGAAAAACCACTTTTCGCACTTGTGTTAGTGTTGAAAAACCACTTTTCGCACTTGTGTTAGTGTTGAAAAACCACTTTTCGCACTAGTGTTGGTGCAGGAACCACTGTTGCACTTGTATTAGTGTGGAAAAAACACTTTTCGCACTTGTGTTAGTGTTGAAAAACCACTTTTTGCACTTGTGTTAGTGTTGAAAAACCACTTTTCGCACTTGTGTTGGTGCAGGAAACCACTTTTGCACTTGTATTAGTGTGGAAAAAACACTTTTTGCACTTGTGATAGTGTTGAAAAACCACTTTTCGCACTTGTGTTAGTGTTGAAAAACCACTTTTCGCACTTGTGTTGGTGCAGGAAACCACTTTTGCACTTGTATTAGTGTGGAAAAACCACTTTTCGCACTTGTGTTAGTGTTGAAAAACCACTTTTCGCACTTGTGTTAGTCTTGAAAAACCACTTTTGCACTTGTATTAGTGTGGAAAAACCACTTTCCGCACTTGTGTTAGTGTTGAAAAACCACTTTTTGCACTTGTGTTGGTGCAGGAAACCACTTTTGCACTTGTATTAGTGTGGAAAAACCACTTTTTGCACTTGTGATAGTGTTGAAAAACCACTTTTCGCACTTGTGTTAGTGTTGAAAAACCACTTTTCGCACTTGTGTTGGTGCAGGAAACCACTTTTGCACTTGTATTAGTGTAGAAAAACCACTTTTCGCACTTGTGTTAGTGTTGAAAAACCACTTTTCGCACTTGTGTTAGTGTTGAAAAACCACTTTTCGCACTTGTGTTGGTGCAGGAAACCACTTTTGCACTTGTATTAGTGTGGAAAAACCACTTTTCGCACTTGTGTTGGTGCAGGAAACCACTTTTGCACTTGTATTAGTGTGGAAAAACCACTTTTCGCACTTATGTTAGTGTTGAAAAACCACTTTTCGCAATTGTGTTAGTGTTGAAAAACCACTTTTCGCACTTGTGTTAGTGTTGAAAAACCACTTTTTGCACTTGTATTAGTGTTGAAAAACCACTTTTCGCACTTGTGTTGGTGCAGGAAACCACTTTTGCACTTGTATTAGTGTGGAAAAACCACTTTTCGCACTTGTGTTAGTGTTGAAAAACCACTTTTCGCACTTGTGTTGGTGTTGAAAAACCACTTTTCGCACTTGTGTTAGTGTTGAAAAACCACTTTTCGCACTTGTGTTGGTGCAGGAAACCACTTTTGCGCTTGTATTAGTGTGGAAAAACCACTTTTCGCACTTGTGTTAGTGTTGAAAAACCACTTTTTGCACTTGTATTAGTGTTGAAAAACCACTTTTCGCACTTGTGCTGGTGCAGGAAACCACTTTTGCACTTGTATTAGTGTGGAAAAAACACTTTTCGCACTTGTGTTAGTGTTGAAAAACCGCTTTTCGCACTTGTGTTAGTGTTGAAAAACCACTTTTCGCACTTGTGTTGGTGCAGGAAACCGCTTTTGCACTTGTATTAGTGTGGAAAAACCACTTTTCGCACTTGTGTTAGTGTTGAAAAACCACTTTTCGCACTTGTGTTAGTGTTGAAAAACCACTTTTCGCACTTGTGTTGGTGCAGGAAACCACTTTTCGCACTTGTGTTAGTGTTGAAAAACCACTTTTCGCACTTGTGTTAGTGTTGAAAAAACCACTTTTCGCACTTGTGTTGGTGCAGGAAACCACTTTTGCACTTGTAATAGTGTGGAAAAAACACTTTTTGCACTTGTGATAGTGTTGAAAAACCACTTTTCGCACTTGTGTTAGTGTTGAAAAACCACTTTTCGCACTTGTGTTCGTGTTGAAAAACCACTTTTCGCACTTGTGTTGGTGCAGGAAACCACTTTTGCACTTGTATTAGTGTGGAAAAACCACTTTTCGCACTTGTGTTAGTGTTGAAAAACAACTTTTCGCACTTGTGTTAGTGTTGAAAAACCACTTTTCGCACTTGTGTTGGTGCAGGAAACCACTTTTGCACTTGTATTAGTGTGGAAAAACCACTTTTCGCACTTGTGTTAGTGATGAAAAACCACTTTTCGCACTTGTATTAGTGTTGAAAAACCACTTTTTGCACTTGTGTTGGTGCAGGAAACCACTTTTGCAATTGTATTAGTGTGGAAAAAACACTTTTTGCACTTGTGATAGTGTTGAAAAACCACTTTTCGCACTTTTGTTAGTGTTGAAAAACCAATTTTCACACTTGTGTTGGTGCAGGAAACCACTTTTGCACTTGTATTAGTGTGGAAAAACCACTTTTCGCACTGTGTTAGTGTTGAAAAACCACTTTTCGCACTTGTGTTAGTGTTGAAAAACCACTTTTCGCACTTGTGTTAGTGTTGAAAAACCACTTTTCGCACTAGTGTTGGTGCAGGAACCACTTTTGCACTTGTATTAGTGTGGAAAAAACATTTTTCGCACTTGTGTTAGTGTTGAAAAACCACTTTTTGCACTTGTGTTAGTGTTGAAAAACCACTTTTCGCACTTGTGTTGGTGCAGGAAACCACTTTTGCACTTGTATTAGTGTGGAAAAAACACTTTTTGCACTTGTGATAGTGTTGAAAAACCACTTTTCGCACTTGTGTTAGTGTTGAAAAACCACTTTTCGCACTTGTGTTGGTGCAGGAAACCACTTTTGCACTTGTATTAGTGTGGAAAAACCACTTTTCGCACTTGTGTTAGTGTTGAAAAACCACTTTTCGCACTTGTGTTAGTGTTGAAAAACCACTTTTCTCACTTGTGTTGGTGCAGGAAACCACTTTTGCACTTGTATTAGTGTGGAAAAACCACTTTTCGCACTTGTGTTATTGTTGAAAAACCACTTTTCGCACTTGTGTTAGTGCAGGAAACCACTTTTGCACTTGTATTAGTGTGGAAAAAACACTTTTTGCACTTGTATTAGTGTGGAAAAAACACTTTTTGCACTTGTATTAGTGTAGAAAAAACACTTTTTGCACTTGTGATAGTGTTGAAAAAACACTTTTCGCACTTGTGTTAGTGTTGAAAAACCACTTTTCGCACTTGTGTTAGTGTTGAAAAACCTCTTTTCGCACTTGTGTTAGTGTTGAAAAACCACTTTTCGCAGTTGTGTTGGTGCAGGAAACCACTTTTGCACTTGTATTAGTGTGGAAAAAACACTTTTCGCACTTGTGTTAGTGTTGAAAAACCACTTTTCGCACTTGTGTTAGTCTTGAAAAACCACTTTTGCACTTGTATTAGTGTGGAAAAACCACTTTCCGCACTTGTGTTAGTGTTGAAAAACAACTTTTCGCACTTGTGTTAGTGTTGAAAAACCACTTTTTGCACTTGTGTTGGTGCAGGAAACCACTTTTGCACTTGTATTAGTGTGGAAAAAACACTTTTTGCACTTGTGATAGTGTTGAAAAACCACTTTTCGCACTTGTGTTAGTGTTGAAAAACCACTTTTCGCACTTGTGTTGGTGCAGGAAACCACTTTTGCACTTCTATTAGTGTGGAAAAAACCACTTTTCGCACTTGTGTTAGTGTTGAAAAACCACTTTTCGCACTTGTGTTAGTGTTGAAAAACCACTTTTCGCACTTGTGTTAGTGTTGAAAAACCACTTTTCGCACTTGTGTTAGTGTTGAAAAACCACTTTTCGCACTTGTGTTGGTGCAGGAAACCACTTTTGCACTTGTATTCGTGTGGAAAAACCACTTTTCGCACTTGTGTTGGTGCAGGAAACCACTTTTGCACTTGTATTAGTGTGGAAAAACCACTTTTCGCACTTATGTTAGTGTTGAAAAACCACTTTTCGCAATTGTGTTAGTGTTGAAAAACCACTTTTCGCACTTGTGTTAGTGTTGAAAAACCACTTTTTGCACTTGTATTAGTGTTGAAAAACCACTTTTCGCACTTGTGTTCGTGCAGGAAACCACTTTTGCACTTGTATTAGTGTGGAAAAACCACTTTTCGCACTTGTGTTGGTGTTGAAAAACCACTTTTCGCACTTGTGTTAGTGTTGAAAAACCACTTTTTGCACTTGTGTTGGTGCAGGAAACCACTTTTGCGCTTGTATTAGTGTGGAAAAACCACTTTTCGCACTTGTGTTAGTGTTGAAAAACCACTTTTTGCACTTGTATTAGTGTTGAAAAACCACTTTTCGCACTTGTGTTAGTGTTGAAAAACCACTTTTCGCACTTGTGTTGGTGCAGGAAACCACTTTTGCACTTGTATTAGTGTGGAAAAACCACTTTTCGCACTTGTGTTAGTGTTGAAAAACCACTTTTCGCACTTGTGTTAGTGTTGAAAAACCACTTTTCGCACTTGTGTTGGTGCAGGAAACCACTTTTGCACTTGTATTAGTGTGGAAAAACCACTTTTCGCACTTGTGTTGGTGCAGGAAACCACTTTTGCACTTGTATTAGTGTGGAAAAACCACTTTTCGCACTTATGTTAGTGTTGAAAAACCACTTTTCGCAATTGTGTTAGTGTTGAAAAACCACTTTTCGCACTTGTGTTAGTGTTGAAAAACCACTTTTTGCACTTGTATTAGTGTTGAAAAACCACTTTTCGCACTTGTGTTGGTGCAGGAAACCACTTTTGCACTTGTATTAGTGTGGAAAAACCACTTTTCGCACTTGTGTTAGTGTTGAAAAACCACTTTTCGCACTTGTGTTGGTGTTGAAAAACCACTTTTCGCACTTGTGTTAGTGTTGAAAAACCACTTTTCGCACTTGTGTTGGTGCAGGAAACCACTTTTGCGCTTGTATTAGTGTGGAAAAACCACTTTTCGCACTTGTGTTAGTGTTGAAAAACCACTTTTTGCACTTGTATTAGTGTTGAAAAACCACTTTTCGCACTTGTGCTGGTGCAGGAAACCACTTTTGCACTTGTATTAGTGTGGAAAAAACACTTTTCGCACTTGTGTTAGTGTTGAAAAACCGCTTTTCGCACTTGTGTTAGTGTTGAAAAACCACTTTTCGCACTTGTGTTGGTGCAGGAAACCGCTTTTGCACTTGTATTAGTGTGGAAAAACCACTTTTCGCACTTGTGTTAGTGTTGAAAAACCACTTTTCGCACTTGTGTTAGTGTTGAAAAACCACTTTTCGCACTTGTGTTGGTGCAGGAAACCACTTTTCGCACTTGTGTTAGTGTTGAAAAACCACTTTTCGCACTTGTGTTAGTGTTGAAAAAACCACTTTTCGCACTTGTGTTGGTGCAGGAAACCACTTTTGCACTTGTAATAGTGTGGAAAAAACACTTTTTGCACTTGTGATAGTGTTGAAAAACCACTTTTCGCACTTGTGTTAGTGTTGAAAAACCACTTTTCGCACTTGTGTTCGTGTTGAAAAACCACTTTTCGCACTTGTGTTGGTGCAGGAAACCACTTTTGCACTTGTATTAGTGTGGAAAAACCACTTTTCGCACTTGTGTTAGTGTTGAAAAACAACTTTTCGCACTTGTGTTAGTGTTGAAAAACCACTTTTCGCACTTGTGTTGGTGCAGGAAACCACTTTTGCACTTGTATTAGTGTGGAAAAACCACTTTTCGCACTTGTGTTAGTGATGAAAAACCACTTTTCGCACTTGTATTAGTGTTGAAAAACCACTTTTTGCACTTGTGTTGGTGCAGGAAACCACTTTTGCACTTGTATTAGTGTGGAAAAAACACTTTTTGCACTTGTGATAGTGTTGAAAAACCACTTTTCGCACTTTTGTTAGTGTTGAAAAACCAATTTTCACACTTGTGTTGGTGCAGGAAACCACTTTTGCACTTGTATTAGTGTGGAAAAACCACTTTTCGCACTGTGTTAGTGTTGAAAAACCACTTTTCGCACTTGTGTTAGTGTTGAAAAACCACTTTTCGCACTTGTGTTAGTGTTGAAAAACCACTTTTCGCACTAGTGTTGGTGCAGGAACCACTTTTGCACTTGTATTAGTGTGGAAAAAACACTTTTCGCACTTGTGTTAGTGTTGAAAAACCACTTTTTGCACTTGTGTTAGTGTTGAAAAACCACTTTTCGCACTTGTGTTGGTGCAGGAAACCACTTTTGCACTTGTATTAGTGTGGAAAAACCACTTTTCGCACTTGTGTTAGTGTTGAAAAACCACTTTTCGCACTTGTGTTAGTGTTGAAAAACCACTTTTCTCACTTGTGTTGGTGCAGGAAACCACTTTTGCACTTGTATTAGTGTGGAAAAACCACTTTTCGCACTTGTGTTATTGTTGAAAAACCACTTTTCGCACTTGTGTTAGTGCAGGAAACCACTTTTGCACTTGTATTAGTGTGGAAAAAACACTTTTTGCACTTGTATTAGTGTGGAAAAAACACTTTTTGCACTTGTATTAGTGTAGAAAAAACACTTTTTGCACTTGTGATAGTGTTGAAAAAACACTTTTCGCACTTGTGTTAGTGTTGAAAAACCACTTTTCGCACTTGTGTTAGTGTTGAAAAACCTCTTTTCGCACTTGTGTTAGTGTTGAAAAACCACTTTTCGCAGTTGTGTTGGTGCAGGAAACCACTTTTGCACTTGTATTAGTGTGGAAAAAACACTTTTCGCACTTGTGTTAGTGTTGAAAAACCACTTTTCGCACTTGTGTTAGTCTTGAAAAACCACTTTTGCACTTGTATTAGTGTGGAAAAACCACTTTCCGCACTTGTGTTAGTGTTGAAAAACAACTTTTCGCACTTGTGTTAGTGTTGAAAAACCACTTTTTGCACTTGTGTTGGTGCAGGAAACCACTTTTGCACTTGTATTAGTGTGGAAAAAACACTTTTTGCACTTGTGATAGTGTTGAAAAACCACTTTTCGCACTTGTGTTAGTGTTGAAAAACCACTTTTCGCACTTGTGTTGGTGTTGAAAAACAACTTTTCGCACTTGTGTTAGTGTTGAAAAACCACTTTTTGCACTTGTGTTGGTGCAGGAAACCACTTTTGCACTTGTATTAGTGTGGAAAAAACACTTTTTGCACTTGTGATAGTGTTGAAAAACCACTTTTCGCACTTGTGTTAGTGTTGAAAAACCACTTTTCGCACTTGTGTTGGTGCAGGAAACCACTTTTGCACTTCTATTAGTGTGGAAAAAACCACTTTTCGCACTTGTGTTAGTGTTGAAAAACCACTTTTCGCACTTGTGTTAGTGTTGAAAAACCACTTTTCGCACTTGTGTTAGTGTTGAAAAACCACTTTTCGCACTTGTGTTAGTGTTGAAAACAACTTTTCGCACTTGTGTTAGTGTTGAAAAACCACTTTTTGCACTTGTGTTGGTGCAGGAAACCACTTTTGCACTTGTATTAGTGTGGAAAAAACACTTTTTGCACTTGTGATAGTGTTGAAAAACCACTTTTCGCACTTGTGTTAGTGTTGAAAAACCACTTTTCGCACTTGTGTTGGTGCAGGAAACCACTTTTGCACTTCTATTAGTGTGGAAAAAACCACTTTTCGCACTTGTGTTAGTGTTGAAAAACCACTTTTCGCACTTGTGTTAGTGTTGAAAAACCACTTTTCGCACTTGTGTTAGTGTTGAAAAACCACTTTTCGCACTTGTGTTAGTGTTGAAAAACCACTTTTCGCACTTGTGTTGGTGCAGGAAACCACTTTTGCACTTGTATTCGTGTGGAAAAACCACTTTTCGCACTTGTGTTGGTGCAGGAAACCACTTTTGCACTTGTATTAGTGTGGAAAAACCACTTTTCGCACTTATGTTAGTGTTGAAAAACCACTTTTCGCAATTGTGTTAGTGTTGAAAAACCACTTTTCGCACTTGTGTTAGTGTTGAAAAACCACTTTTTGCACTTGTATTAGTGTTGAAAAACCACTTTTCGCACTTGTGTTCGTGCAGGAAACCACTTTTGCACTTGTATTAGTGTGGAAAAACCACTTTTCGCACTTGTGTTGGTGTTGAAAAACCACTTTTCGCACTTGTGTTAGTGTTGAAAAACCACTTTTTGCACTTGTGTTGGTGCAGGAAACCACTTTTGCGCTTGTATTAGTGTGGAAAAACCACTTTTCGCACTTGTGTTAGTGTTGAAAAACCACTTTTTGCACTTGTATTAGTGTTGAAAAACCACTTTTCGCACTTGTGTTAGTGTTGAAAAACCACTTTTCGCACTTGTGTTGGTGCAGGAAACCACTTTTGCACTTGTATTAGTGTGGAAAAACCACTTTTCGCACTTGTGTTAGTGTTGAAAAACCACTTTTCGCACTTGTGTTAGTGTTGAAAAACCACTTTTCGCACTTGTGTTGGTGCAGGAAACCACTTTTGCACTTGTATTAGTGTGGAAAAACCACTTTTCGCACTTGTGTTGGTGCAGGAAACCACTTTTGCACTTGTATTAGTGTGGAAAAACCACTTTTCGCACTTATGTTAGTGTTGAAAAACCACTTTTCGCAATTGTGTTAGTGTTGAAAAACCACTTTTCGCACTTGTGTTAGTGTTGAAAAACCACTTTTTGCACTTGTATTAGTGTTGAAAAACCACTTTTCGCACTTGTGTTGGTGCAGGAAACCACTTTTGCACTTGTATTAGTGTGGAAAAACCACTTTTCGCACTTGTGTTAGTGTTGAAAAACCACTTTTCGCACTTGTGTTGGTGTTGAAAAACCACTTTTCGCACTTGTGTTAGTGTTGAAAAACCACTTTTCGCACTTGTGTTGGTGCAGGAAACCACTTTTGCGCTTGTATTAGTGTGGAAAAACCACTTTTCGCACTTGTGTTAGTGTTGAAAAACCACTTTTTGCACTTGTATTAGTGTTGAAAAACCACTTTTCGCACTTGTGCTGGTGCAGGAAACCACTTTTGCACTTGTATTAGTGTGGAAAAAACACTTTTCGCACTTGTGTTAGTGTTGAAAAACCGCTTTTCGCACTTGTGTTAGTGTTGAAAAACCACTTTTCGCACTTGTGTTGGTGCAGGAAACCGCTTTTGCACTTGTATTAGTGTGGAAAAACCACTTTTCGCACTTGTGTTAGTGTTGAAAAACCACTTTTCGCACTTGTGTTAGTGTTGAAAAACCACTTTTCGCACTTGTGTTGGTGCAGGAAACCACTTTTCGCACTTGGGTTAGTGTTGAAAAACCACTTTTCGCACTTGTGTTAGTGTTGAAAAAACCACTTTTCGCACTTGTGTTGGTGCAGGAAACCACTTTTGCACTTGTAATAGTGTGGAAAAAACACTTTTTGCACTTGTGATAGTGTTGAAAAACCACTTTTCGCACTTGTGTTAGTGTTGAAAAACCACTTTTCGCACTTGTGTTCGTGTTGAAAAACCACTTTTCGCACTTGTGTTGGTGCAGGAAACCACTTTTGCACTTGTATTAGTGTGGAAAAACCACTTTTCGCACTTGTGTTAGTGTTGAAAAACAACTTTTCGCACTTGTGTTAGTGTTGAAAAACCACTTTTCGCACTTGTGTTGGTGCAGGAAACCACTTTTGCACTTGTATTAGTGTGGAAAAACCACTTTTCGCACTTGTGTTAGTGATGAAAAACCACTTTTCGCACTTGTATTAGTGTTGAAAACCACTTTTTGCACTTGTGTTGGTGCAGGAAACCACTTTTGCACTTGTATTAGTGTGGAAAAAACACTTTTTGCACTTGTGATAGTGTTGAAAAACCACTTTTCGCACTTTTGTTAGTGTTGAAAAACCAATTTTCACACTTGTGTTGGTGCAGGAAACCACTTTTGCACTTGTATTAGTGTGGAAAAACCACTTTTCGCACTGTGTTAGTGTTGAAAAACCACTTTTCGCACTTGTGTTAGTGTTGAAAAACCACTTTTCGCACTTGTGTTAGTGTTGAAAAACCACTTTTCGCACTAGTGTTGGTGCAGGAACCACTTTTGCACTTGTATTAGTGTGGAAAAAACACTTTTCGCACTTGTGTTAGTGTTGAAAAACCACTTTTTGCACTTGTGTTAGTGTTGAAAAACCACTTTTCGCACTTGTGTTGGTGCAGGAAACCACTTTTGCACTTGTATTAGTGTGGAAAAACCACTTTTCGCACTTGTGTTAGTGTTGAAAAACCACTTTTCGCACTTGTGTTAGTGTTGAAAAACCACTTTTCTCACTTGTGTTGGTGCAGGAAACCACTTTTGCACTTGTATTAGTGTGGAAAAACCACTTTTCGCACTTGTGTTATTGTTGAAAAACCACTTTTCGCACTTGTGTTAGTGCAGGAAACCACTTTTGCACTTGTATTAGTGTGGAAAAAACACTTTTTGCACTTGTATTAGTGTGGAAAAAACACTTTTTGCACTTGTATTAGTGTAGAAAAAACACTTTTTGCACTTGTGATAGTGTTGAAAAAACACTTTTCGCACTTGTGTTAGTGTTGAAAAACCACTTTTCGCACTTGTGTTAGTGTTGAAAAACCTCTTTTCGCACTTGTGTTAGTGTTGAAAAACCACTTTTCGCAGTTGTGTTGGTGCAGGAAACCACTTTTGCACTTGTATTAGTGTGGAAAAAACACTTTTCGCACTTGTGTTAGTGTTGAAAAACCACTTTTCGCACTTGTGTTAGTCTTGAAAAACCACTTTTGCACTTGTATTAGTGTGGAAAAACCACTTTCCGCACTTGTGTTAGTGTTGAAAAACAACTTTTCGCACTTGTGTTAGTGTTGAAAAACCACTTTTTGCACTTGTGTTGGTGCAGGAAACCACTTTTGCACTTGTATTAGTGTGGAAAAAACACTTTTTGCACTTGTGATAGTGTTGAAAAACCACTTTTCGCACTTGTGTTAGTGTTGAAAAACCACTTTTCGCACTTGTGTTGGTGCAGGAAACCACTTTTGCACTTCTATTAGTGTGGAAAAAACCACTTTTCGCACTTGTGTTAGTGTTGAAAAACCACTTTTCGCACTTGTGTTAGTGTTGAAAAACCACTTTTCGCACTTGTGTTAGTGTTGAAAAACCACTTTTCGCACTTGTGTTAGTGTTGAAAAACCACTTTTCGCACTTGTGTTGGTGCAGGAAACCACTTTTGCACTTGTATTCGTGTGGAAAAACCACTTTTCGCACTTGTGTTGGTGCAGGAAACCACTTTTGCACTTGTATTAGTGTGGAAAAACCACTTTTCGCACTTATGTTAGTGTTGAAAAACCACTTTTCGCAATTGTGTTAGTGTTGAAAAACCACTTTTCGCACTTGTGTTAGTGTTGAAAAACCACTTTTTGCACTTGTATTAGTGTTGAAAAACCACTTTTCGCACTTGTGTTGGTGCAGGAAACCACTTTTGCACTTGTATTAGTGTGGAAAAACCACTTTTCGCACTTGTGTTGGTGTTGAAAAACCACTTTTCGCACTTGTGTTAGTGTTGAAAAACCACTTTTTGCACTTGTGTTGGTGCAGGAAACCACTTTTGCGCTTGTATTAGTGTGGAAAAACCACTTTTCGCACTTGTGTTAGTGTTGAAAAACCACTTTTTGCACTTGTATTAGTGTTGAAAAACCACTTTTCGCACTTGTGTTAGTGTTGAAAAACCACTTTTCGCACTTGTGTTGGTGCAGGAAACCACTTTTGCACTTGTATTAGTGTGGAAAAACCACTTTTCGCACTTGTGTTAGTATTGAAAAACCACTTTTCGCACTTGTGTTAGTGTTGAAAAACCACTTTTCGCACTTGTGTTGGTGCAGGAAACCACTTTTGCACTTGTATTAGTGTGGAAAAACCACTTTTCGCACTTGTGTTGGTGCAGGAAACCACTTTTGCACTTGTATTAGTGTGGAAAAACCACTTTTCGCACTTATGTTAGTGTTGAAAAACCACTTTTCGCAATTGTGTTAGTGTTGAAAAACCACTTTTCGCACTTGTGTTAGTGTTGAAAAACCACTTTTTGCACTTGTATTAGTGTTGAAAAACCACTTTTCGCACTTGTGTTGGTGCAGGAAACCACTTTTGCACTTGTATTAGTGTGGAAAAACCACTTTTCGCACTTGTGTTAGTGTTGAAAAACCACTTTTCGCACTTGTGTTGGTGTTGAAAAACCACTTTTCGCACTTGTGTTAGTGTTGAAAAACCACTTTTCGCACTTGTGTTGGTGCAGGAAACCACTTTTGCGCTTGTATTAGTGTGGAAAAACCACTTTTCGCACTTGTGTTAGTGTTGAAAAACCACTTTTTGCACTTGTATTAGTGTTGAAAAACCACTTTTCGCACTTGTGCTGGTGCAGGAAACCACTTTTGCACTTGTATTAGTGTGGAAAAAACACTTTTCGCACTTGTGTTAGTGTTGAAAAACCACTTTTCGCACTTGTGTTAGTGTTGAAAAACCACTTTTCGCACTTGTGTTGGTGCAGGAAACCGCTTTTGCACTTGTATTAGTGTGGAAAAACCACTTTTCGCACTTGTGTTAGTGTTGAAAAACCACTTTTCGCACTTGTGTTAGTGTTGAAAAACCACTTTTCGCACTTGTGTTGGTGCAGGAAACCACTTTTCGCACTTGTGTTAGTGTTGAAAAACCACTTTTCGCACTTGTGTTAGTGTTGAAAAAACCACTTTTCGCACTTGTGTTGGTGCAGGAAACCACTTTTGCACTTGTAATAGTGTGGAAAAAACACTTTTTGCACTTGTGATAGTGTTGAAAAACCACTTTTCGCACTTGTGTTAGTGTTGAAAAACCACTTTTCGCACTTGTGTTCGTGTTGAAAAACCACTTTTCGCACTTGTGTTGGTGCAGGAAACCACTTTTGCACTTGTATTAGTGTGGAAAAACCACTTTTCGCACTTGTGTTAGTGTTGAAAAACAACTTTTCGCACTTGTGTTAGTGTTGAAAAACCACTTTTCGCACTTGTGTTGGTGCAGGAAACCACTTTTGCACTTGTATTAGTGTGGAAAAACCACTTTTCGCACTTGTGTTAGTGATGAAAAACCACTTTTCGCACTTGTATTAGTGTTGAAAAACCACTTTTTGCACTTGTGTTGGTGCAGGAAACCACTTTTGCACTTGTATTAGTGTGGAAAAAACACTTTTTGCACTTGTGATAGTGTTGAAAAACCACTTTTCGCACTTTTGTTAGTGTTGAAAAACCAATTTTCACACTTGTGTTGGTGCAGGAAACCACTTTTGCACTTGTATTAGTGTGGAAAAACCACTTTTCGCACTGTGTTAGTGTTGAAAAACCACTTTTCGCACTTGTGTTAGTGTTGAAAAACCACTTTTCGCACTTGTGTTAGTGTTGAAAAACCACTTTTCGCACTAGTGTTGGTGCAGGAACCACTTTTGCACTTGTATTAGTGTGGAAAAAACACTTTTCGCACTTGTGTTAGTGTTGAAAAACCACTTTTTGCACTTGTGTTAGTGTTGAAAAACCACTTTTCGCACTTGTGTTGGTGCAGGAAACCACTTTTGCACTTGTATTAGTGTGGAAAAACCACTTTTCGCACTTGTGTTAGTGTTGAAAAACCACTTTTCGCACTTGTGTTAGTGTTGAAAAACCACTTTTCTCACTTGTGTTGGTGCAGGAAACCACTTTTGCACTTGTATTAGTGTGGAAAAACCACTTTTCGCACTTGTGTTATTGTTGAAAAACCACTTTTCGCACTTGTGTTAGTGCAGGAAACCACTTTTGCACTTGTATTAGTGTGGAAAAAACACTTTTTGCACTTGTATTAGTGTGGAAAAAACACTTTTTGCACTTGTATTAGTGTAGAAAAAACACTTTTTGCACTTGTGATAGTGTTGAAAAAACACTTTTCGCACTTGTGTTAGTGTTGAAAAACCACTTTTCGCACTTGTGTTAGTGTTGAAAAACCTCTTTTCGCACTTGTGTTAGTGTTGAAAAACCACTTTTCGCAGTTGTGTTGGTGCAGGAAACCACTTTTGCACTTGTATTAGTGTGGAAAAAACACTTTTCGCACTTGTGTTAGTGTTGAAAAACCACTTTTCGCACTTGTGTTAGTCTTGAAAAACCACTTTTGCACTTGTATTAGTGTGGAAAAACCACTTTCCGCACTTGTGTTAGTGTTGAAAAACAACTTTTCGCACTTGTGTTAGTGTTGAAAAACCACTTTTTGCACTTGTGTTGGTGCAGGAAACCACTTTTGCACTTGTATTAGTGTGGAAAAAACACTTTTTGCACTTGTGATAGTGTTGAAAAACCACTTTTCGCACTTGTGTTAGTGTTGAAAAACCACTTTTCGCACTTGTGTTGGTGCAGGAAACCACTTTTGCACTCCTATTAGTGTGGAAAAACCACTTTTCGCACTTGTGTTAGTGTTGAAAAACCACTTTTCGCACTTGTGTTAGTGTTGAAAAACCACTTTTCGCACTTGTGTTAGTGTTGAAAAACCACTTTTCGCACTTGTGTTAGTGTTGAAAAACCACTTTTCGCACTTGTGTTGGTGCAGGAAACCACTTTTGCACTTGTATTCGTGTGGAAAAACCACTTTTCGCACTTGTGTTGGTGCAGGAAACCACTTTTGCACTTGTATTAGTGTTGAAAAACCACTTTTCGCACTTATATTAGTGTTGAAAAACCACTTTTCGCAATTGTGTTAGTGTTGAAAAACCACTTTTCGCACTTGTGTTAGTGTTGAAAAACCACTTTTTGCACTTGTATTAGTGTTGAAAAACCACTTTTCGCACTTGTGTTGGTGCAGGAAACCACTTTTGCACTTGTATTAGTGTGGAAAAACCACTTTTCGCACTTGTGTTGGTGTTGAAAAACCACTTTTCGCACTTGTGTTAGTGTTGAAAAACCACTTTTTGCACTTGTGTTGGTGCAGGAAACCACTTTTGCGCTTGTATTAGTGTGGAAAAACCACTTTTCGCACTTGTGTTAGTGTTGAAAAACCACTTTTTGCACTTGTATTAGTGTTGAAAAACCACTTTTCGCACTTGTGCTGGTGCAGGAAACCACTTTTGCACTTGTATTCGTGTGGAAAAAACACTTTTTGCACTTGTGATAGTGTTGAAAAACCACTTTTCGCACTTGTGTTAGTGTTGAAAAACCACTTTTTGCACTTGTGTTGGTGCAGGAAACCACTTCTGCGCTTGTATTAGTGTGGAAAAACCACTTTTCGCACTTGTGTTAGTGTTGAAAAACCACTTTTTGCACTTGTATTAGTGTTGAAAAACCACTTTTCGCACTTGTGCTGGTGCAGGAAACCACTTTTGCACTTGTATTAGTGTGGAAAAAACACTTTTTGCACTTGTGATAGTGTTGAAAAACCACTTTTCGCACTTTTGTTAGTGTTGAAAAACCACTTTTCACACTTGTGTTGGTGCAGGAAACCACTTTTGCACTTGTATTAGTGTGGAAAAACCACTTTTCGCACTTGTGTTAGTGTTGAAAAACCACTTTTCGCACTTGTGTTAGTGTTGAAAAACCACTTTTCGCACTAGTGTTGGTGCAGGAAACCACTTTTGCACTTGCATTAGTGTGGAAAAAACACTTTTCGCACTTGTGTTAGTGTTGAAAAACCACTTTTTGCACTTGTGTTAGTGTTGAAAAACCACTTTTCGCACTTGTGTTGGTGCAGGAAACCACTTTTGCACTTGTATTAGTGTGGAAAAACACTTTTTGCACTTGTGATAGTGTTGAAAAACCACTTTTCGCACTTGTGTTAGTGTTGAAAAACCACTTTTCGCACTTGTGTTGGTGCAGGAAACCACTTTTGCACTTGTATTAGTGTGGAAAAACCACTTTTCGCACTTGTGTTGGTGCAGGAAACCACTTTTGCACTTGTATTAGTGTGGAAAAACCACTTTTCGCACTTGTGTTAGTGTTGAAAAACCACTTTTCGCACTTGTGTTGGTGTTGAAAAACCACTTTTCGCACTTGTGTTAGTGTTGAAAAACCACTTTTCGCACTTGTGTTGGTGCAGGAAACCACTTTTGCGCTTGTATTAGTGTGGAAAAACCACTTTTCGCACTTGTGTTAGTGTTGAAAAACCACTTTTTGCACTTGTATTAGTGTTGAAAAACCACTTTTCGCACTTGTGCTGGTGCAGGAAACCACTTTTGCACTTGTATTAGTGTGGAAAAAGCACTTTTCGCACTTGTGTTAGTGTTGAAAAACAGCTTTTCGCACTTGTGTTAGTGTTGAAAAACCACTTTTCGCACTTGTGTTAGTGTTGAAAAAACCACTTTTCGCACTTGTGTTGGTGCAGGAAACCACTTTTGCACTTGTATTAGTGTGGAAAAAACACTTTTTGCACTTGTGATAGTGTTGAAAAACCACTTTTCGCACTTGTGTTAGTGTTGAAAAACCACTTTTCGCACTTGTGTTCGTGTTGAAAAACCACTTTTCGCACTTGTGTTGGTGCAGGAAACCACTTTTGCACTTGTATTAGTGTGGAAAAACCACTTTTCGCACTTGTGTTAGTGTTGAAAAACAACTTTTCGCACTTGTGTTAGTGTTGAAAAACCACATTTCGCACTTGTGTTGGTGCAGGAAACCACTTTTGCACTTGTATTAGTGTGGAAAAACCACTTTTCGCACTTGTGTTAGTGATGAAAAACCACTTTTCGCACTTGTATTAGTGTTGAAAAACCACTTTTTGCACTTGTGTTGGTGCAGGAAACCACTTTTGCACTTGTATTAGTGTGGAAAAAACACTTTTTGCACTTGTGATAGTGTTGAAAAACCACTTTTCGCACTTTTGTTAGTGTTGAAAAACCACTTTTCACACTTGTGTTGGTGCAGGAAACCACTTTTGCACTTGTATTAGTGTGGAAAAACCACTTTTCGCACTGTGTTAGTGTTGAAAAACCACTTTTCGCACTTGTGTTAGTGTTGAAAAACCACTTTTCGCACTTGTGTTAGTGTTGAAAAACCACTTTTCGCACTAGTGTTGGTGCAGGAACCACTGTTGCACTTGTATTAGTGTGGAAAAAACACTTTTCACACTTGTGTTAGTGTTGAAAAACCACTTTTTGCACTTGTGTTAGTGTTGAAAAACCACTTTTCGCACTTGTGTTGGTGCAGGAAACCACTTTTGCACTTGTATTAGTGTGGAAAAAACACTTTTTGCACTTGTGATAGTGTTGAAAAACCACTTTTCGCACTTGTGTTAGTGTTGAAAAACCACTTTTCGCACTTGTGTTGGTGCAGGAAACCACTTTTGCACTTGTATTAGTGTGGAAAAACCACTTTTCGCACTTGTGTTAGTGTTGAAAAACCACTTTTCGCACTTGTGTTAGTCTTGAAAAACCACTTTTGCACTTGTATTAGTGTGGAAAAACCACTTTCCGCACTTGTGTTAGTGTTGAAAAACCACTTTTTGCACTTGTGTTGGTGCAGGAAACCACTTTTGCACTTGTATTAGTGTGGAAAAACCACTTTTTGCACTTGTGATAGTGTTGAAAAACCACTTTTCGCACTTGTGTTAGTGTTGAAAAACCACTTTTCGCACTTGTGTTGGTGCAGGAAACCACTTTTGCACTTGTATTAGTGTGGAAAAACCACTTTTCGCACTTGTGTTAGTGTTGAAAAACCACTTTTCGCACTTGTGTTAGTGTTGAAAAACCACTTTTCGCACTTGTGTTGGTGCAGGAAACCACTTTTGCACTTGTATTAGTGTGGAAAAACCACTTTTCGCACTTGTGTTGGTGCAGGAAACCACTTTTGCACTTGTATTAGTGTGGAAAAACCACTTTTCGCACTTATGTTAGTGTTGAAAAACCACTTTTCGCAATTGTGTTAGTGTTGAAAAACCACTTTTCGCACTTGTGTTAGTGTTGAAAAACCACTTTTTGCACTTGTATTAGTGTTGAAAAACCACTTTTCGCACTTGTGTTGGTGCAGGAAACCACTTTTGCACTTGTATTAGTGTGGAAAAACCACTTTTCGCACTTGTGTTAGTGTTGAAAAACCACTTTTCGCACTTGTGTTGGTGTTGAAAAACCACTTTTCGCACTTGTGTTAGTGTTGAAAAACCACTTTTCGCACTTGTGTTGGTGCAGGAAACCACTTTTGCGCTTGTATTAGTGTGGAAAAACCACTTTTCGCACTTGTGTTAGTGTTGAAAAACCACTTTTTGCACTTGTATTAGTGTTGAAAAACCACTTTTCGCACTTGTGCTGGTGCAGGAAACCACTTTTGCACTTGTATTAGTGTGGAAAAAACACTTTTCGCACTTGTGTTAGTGTTGAAAAACCGCTTTTCGCACTTGTGTTAGTGTTGAAAAACCACTTTTCGCACTTGTGTTGGTGCAGGAAACCGCTTTTGCACTTGTATTAGTGTGGAAAAACCACTTTTCGCACTTGTGTTAGTGTTGAAAAACCACTTTTCGCACTTGTGTTAGTGTTGAAAAACCACTTTTCGCACTTGTGTTGGTGTTGAAAAACAACTTTTCGCACTTGTGTTAGTGTTGAAAAACCACTTTTCGCACTTGTGTTGGTGCAGGAAACCACTTTTGCACTTGTATTAGTGTGGAAAAACCACTTTTCGCACTTGTGTTAGTGATGAAAAACCACTTTTCGCACTTGTATTAGTGTTGAAAAACCACTTTTTGCACTTGTGTTGGTGCAGGAAACCACTTTTGCACTTGTATTAGTGTGGAAAAAACACTTTTTGCACTTGTGATAGTGTTGAAAAACCACTTTTAGCACTTTTGTTAGTGTTGAAAAACCTATTTTCACACTTGTGTTGGTGCAGGAAACCACTTTTGCACTTGTATTAGTGTGGAAAAACCACTTTTCGCACTGTGTTAGTGTTGAAAAACCACTTTTCGCACTTGTGTTAGTGTTGAAAAACCACTTTTCGCACTTGTGTTAGTGTTGAAAAACCACTTTTCGCACTAGTGTTGGTGCAGGAACCACTTTTGCACTTGTATTAGTGTGGAAAAAACACTTTTCGCACTTGTGTTAGTGTTGAAAAACCACTTTTTGCACTTGTGTTAGTGTTGAAAAACCACTTTTCGCACTTGTGTTGGTGCAGGAAACCACTTTTGCACTTGTATTAGTGTGGAAAAAACACTTTTTGCACTTGTGATAGTGTTGAAAAACCACTTTTCGCACTTGTGTTAGTGTTGAAAAACCACTTTTCGCACTTGTGTTGGTGCAGGAAACCACTTTTGCACTTGTATTAGTGTGGAAAAACCACTTTTCGCACTTGTGTTAGTGTTGAAAAACCACTTTTCGCACTTGTGTTAGTGTTGAAAAACCACTTTTCTCACTTGTGTTGGTGCAGGAAACCACTTTTGCACTTGTATTAGTGTGGAAAAACCACTTTTCGCACTTGTGTTATTGTTGAAAAACCACTTTTCGCACTTGTGTTAGTGCAGGAAACCACTTTTGCACTTGTATTAGTGTGGAAAAAACACTTTTTGCACTTGTATTAGTGTTGAAAAAACACTTTTTGCACTGTGTTAGTGTTGAAAAACCACTTTTCGCACTTGTGTTAGTGTTGAAAAACCACTTTTCGCACTTGTGTTAGTGTTGAAAAACCACTTTTCGCACTAGTGTTGGTGCAGGAACCACTGTTGCACTTGTATTAGTGTGGAAAAAACACTTTTCGCACTTGTGTTAGTGTTGAAAAACCACTTTTTGCACTTGTGTTAGTGTTGAAAAACCACTTTTCGCACTTGTGTTGGTGCAGGAAACCACTTTTGCACTTGTATTAGTGTGGAAAAAACACTTTTTGCACTTGTGATAGTGTTGAAAAACCACTTTTCGCACTTGTGTTAGTGTTGAAAAACCACTTTTCGCACTTGTGTTGGTGCAGGAAACCACTTTTGCACTTGTATTAGTGTGGAAAAACCACTTTTCGCACTTGTGTTAGTGTTGAAAAACCACTTTTCGCACTTGTGTTAGTCTTGAAAAACCACTTTTGCACTTGTATTAGTGTGGAAAAACCACTTTCCGCACTTGTGTTAGTGTTGAAAAACCACTTTTTGCACTTGTGTTGGTGCAGGAAACCACTTTTGCACTTGTATTAGTGTGGAAAAACCACTTTTTGCACTTGTGATAGTGTTGAAAAACCACTTTTCGCACTTGTGTTAGTGTTGAAAAACCACTTTTCGCACTTGTGTTGGTGCAGGAAACCACTTTTGCACTTGTATTAGTGTGGAAAAACCACTTTTCGCACTTGTGTTAGTGTTGAAAAACCACTTTTCGCACTTGTGTTAGTGTTGAAAAACCACTTTTCGCACTTGTGTTGGTGCAGGAAACCACTTTTGCACTTGTATTAGTGTGGAAAAACCACTTTTCGCACTTGTGTTGGTGCAGGAAACCACTTTTGCACTTGTATTAGTGTGGAAAAACCACTTTTCGCACTTATGTTAGTGTTGAAAAACCACTTTTCGCAATTGTGTTAGTGTTGAAAAACCACTTTTTGCACTTGTATTAGTGTTGAAAAACCACTTTTCGCACTTGTGTTGGTGCAGGAAACCACTTTTGCACTTGTATTAGTGTGGAAAAACCACTTTTCGCACTTGTGTTAGTGTTGAAAAACCACTTTTCGCACTTGTGTTGGTGTTGAAAAACCACTTTTCGCACTTGTGTTAGTGTTGAAAAACCACTTTTCGCACTTGTGTTGGTGCAGGAAACCACTTTTGCGCTTGTATTAGTGTGGAAAAACCACTTTTCGCACTTGTGTTAGTGTTGAAAAACCACTTTTTGCACTTGTATTAGTGTTGAAAAACCACTTTTCGCACTTGTGCTGGTGCAGGAAACCACTTTTGCACTTGTATTAGTGTGGAAAAAACACTTTTCGCACTTGTGTTAGTGTTGAAAAACCGCTTTTCGCACTTGTGTTAGTGTTGAAAAACCACTTTTCGCACTTGTGTTGGTGCAGGAAACCGCTTTTGCACTTGTATTAGTGTGGAAAAACCACTTTTCGCACTTGTGTTAGTGTTGAAAAACCACTTTTCGCACTTGTGTTAGTGTTGAAAAACCACTTTTCGCACTTGTGTTGGTGCAGGAAACCACTTTTCGCACTTGTGTTAGTGTTGAAAAACCACTTTTCGCACTTGTGTTAGTGTTGAAAAAACCACTTTTCGCACTTGTGTTGGTGCAGGAAACCACTTTTCCACTTGTAATAGTGTGGAAAAAACACTTTTTGCACTTGTGATAGTGTTGAAAAACCACTTTTCGCACTTGTGTTAGTGTTGAAAAACCACTTTTCGCACTTGTGTTCGTGTTGAAAAACCACTTTTCGCACTTGTGTTGGTGCAGGAAACCACTTTTGCACTTGTATTAGTGTGGAAAAATCACTTTTCGCACTTGTGTTAGTGTTGAAAAACAACTTTTCGCACTTGTGTTAGTGTTGAAAAACCACTTTTCGCACTTGTGTTGGTGCAGGAAACCACTTTTGCACTTGTATTAGTGTGGAAAAACCACTTTTCGCACTTGTGTTAGTGATGAAAAACCACTTTTCGCACTTGTATTAGTGTTGAAAAACCACTTTTTGCACTTGTGTTGGTGCAGGAAACCACTTTTGCACTTGTATTAGTGTGGAAAAAACACTTTTTGCACTTGTGATAGTGTTGAAAAACCACTTTTAGCACTTTTGTTAGTGTTGAAAAACCAATTTTCACACTTGTGTTGGTGCAGGAAACCACTTTTGCACTTGTATTAGTGTGGAAAAACCACTTTTCGCACTGTGTTAGTGTTGAAAAACCACTTTTCGCACTTGTGTTAGTGTTGAAAAACCACTTTTCGCACTTGTGTTAGTGTTGAAAAACCACTTTTCGCACTAGTGTTGGTGCAGGAACCACTTTTGCACTTGTATTAGTGTGGAAAAAACACTTTTCGCACTTGTGTTAGTGTTGAAAAACCACTTTTTGCACTTGTGTTAGTGTTGAAAAACCACTTTTCGCACTTGTGTTGGTGCAGGAAACCACTTTTGCACTTGTATTAGTGTGGAAAAAACACTTTTTGCACTTGTGATAGTGTTGAAAAACCACTTTTCGCACTTGTGTTAGTGTTGAAAAACCACTTTTCGCACTTGTGTTGGTGCAGGAAACCACTTTTGCACTTGTATTAGTGTGGAAAAACCACTTTTCGCACTTGTGTTAGTGTTGAAAAACCACTTTTCGCACTTGTGTTAGTGTTGAAAAACCACTTTTCTCACTTGTGTTGGTGCAGGAAACCACTTTTGCACTTGTATTAGTGTGGAAAAACCACTTTTCGCACTTGTGTTATTGTTGAAAAACCACTTTTCGCACTTGTGTTAGTGCAGGAAACCACTTTTGCACTTGTATTAGTGTGGAAAAAACACTTTTTGCACTTGTATTAGTGTGGAAAAAACACTTTTTGCACTTGTATTAGTGTAGAAAAAACACTTTTTGCACTTGTGATAGTGTTGAAAAAACACTTTTCGCACTTGTGTTAGTGTTGAAAAACCACTTTTCGCACTTGTGTTAGTGTTGAAAAACCTCTTTTCGCACTTGTGTTAGTGTTGAAAAACCACTTTTCGCAGTTGTGTTGGTGCAGGAAACCACTTTTGCACTTGTATTAGTGTGGAAAAAACACTTTTCGCACTTGTGTTAGTGTTGAAAAACCACTTTTCGCACTTGTGTTAGTCTTGAAAAACCACTTTTGCACTTGTATTAGTGTGGAAAAACCACTTTCCGCACTTGTGTTAGTGTTGAAAAACAACTTTTCGCACTTGTGTTAGTGTTGAAAAACCACTTTTTGCACTTGTGTTGGTGCAGGAAACCACTTTTGCACTTGTATTAGTGTGGAAAAAACACTTTTTGCACTTATGATAGTGTTGAAAAACCACTTTTCGCACTTGTGTTAGTGTTGAAAAACCACTTTTCGCACTTGTGTTGGTGCAGGAAACCACTTTTGCACTTCTATTAGTGTGGAAAAACCACTTTTCGCACTTGTGTTAGTGTTGAAAAACCACTTTTCGCACTTGTGTTAGTGTTGAAAAACCACTTTTCGCACTTGTGTTAGTGTTGAAAAACCACTTTTCGCACTTGTGTTAGTGTTGAAAAACCACTTTTCGCACTTGTGTTGGTGCAGGAAACCACTTTTGCACTTGTATTCGTGTGGAAAAACCACTTTTCGCACTTGTGTTGGTGCAGGAAACCACTTTTGCACTTGTATTAGTGTGGAAAAACCACTTTTCGCACTTATGTTAGTGTTGAAAAACCACTTTTCGCAATTGTGTTAGTGTTGAAAAACCACTTTTCGCACTTGTGTTAGTGTTGAAAAACCACTTTTTGCACTTGTATTAGTGTTGAAAAACCACTTTTCGCACTTGTGTTGGTGCAGGAAACCACTTTTGCACTTGTATTAGTGTGGAAAAACCACTTTTCGCACTTGTGTTGGTGTTGAAAAACCACTTTTCGCACTTGTGTTAGTGTTGAAAAACCACTTTTTGCACTTGTGTTGGTGCAGGAAACCACTTTTGCGCTTGTATTAGTGTGGAAAAACCACTTTTCGCACTTGTGTTAGTGTTGAAAAACCACTTTTTGCACTTGTATTAGTGTTGAAAAACCACTTTTCGCACTTGTGTTAGTGTTGAAAAACCACTTTTCGCACTTGTGTTGGTGCAGGAAACCACTTTTGCACTTGTATTAGTGTGGAAAAACCACTTTTCGCACTTGTGTTAGTGTTGAAAAACCACTTTTCGCACTTGTGTTAGTGTTGAAAAACCACTTTTCGCACTTGTGTTGGTGCAGGAAACCACTTTTGCACTTGTATTAGTGTGGAAAAACCACTTTTCGCACTTGTGTTGGTGCAGGAAACCACTTTTGCACTTGTATTAGTGTGGAAAAACCACTTTTCGCACTTATGTTAGTGTTGAAAAACCACTTTTCACACTTGTGTTGGTGCAGGAAACCACTTTTGCACTTGTATTAGTGTGGAAAAACCACTTTTCGCACTTGTGTTAGTGTTGAAAAACCACTTTTCGCACTTGTGTTAGTGTTGAAAAACCACTTTTCGCACTAGTGTTGGTGCAGGAAACCACTTTTGCACTTGCATTAGTGTGGAAAAAACACTTTTCGCACTTGTGTTAGTGTTGAAAAACCACTTTTTGCACTTGTGTTAGTGTTGAAAAACCACTTTTCGCACTTGTGTTGGTGCAGGAAACCACTTTTGCACTTGTATTAGTGTGGAAAAACACTTTTTGCACTTGTGATAGTGTTGAAAAACCACTTTTCGCACTTGTGTTAGTGTTGAAAAACCACTTTTCGCACTTGTGTTGGTGCAGGAAACCACTTTTGCACTTGTATTAGTGTGGAAAAACCACTTTTCGCACTTGTGTTGGTGCAGGAAACCACTTTTGCACTTGTATTAGTGTGGAAAAACCACTTTTCGCACTTGTGTTAGTGTTGAAAAACCACTTTTCGCACTTGTGTTGGTGTTGAAAAACCACTTTTCGCACTTGTGTTAGTGTTGAAAAACCACTTTTCGCACTTGTGTTGGTGCAGGAAACCACTTTTGCGCTTGTATTAGTGTGGAAAAACCACTTTTCGCACTTGTGTTAGTGTTGAAAAACCACTTTTTGCACTTGTATTAGTGTTGAAAAACCACTTTTCGCACTTGTGCTGGTGCAGGAAACCACTTTTGCACTTGTATTAGTGTGGAAAAAACACTTTTCGCACTTGTGTTAGTGTTGAAAAACAGCTTTTCGCACTTGTGTTAGTGTTGAAAAACCACTTTTCGCACTTGTGTTAGTGTTGAAAAAACCACTTTTCGCACTTGTGTTGGTGCAGGAAACCACTTTTGCACTTGTATTAGTGTGGAAAAAACACTTTTTGCACTTGTGATAGTGTTGAAAAACCACTTTTCGCACTTGTGTTAGTGTTGAAAAACCACTTTTCGCACTTGTGTTCGTGTTGAAAAACCACTTTTCGCACTTGTGTTGGTGCAGGAAACCACTTTTGCACTTGTATTAGTGTGGAAAAACCACTTTTCGCACTTGTGTTAGTGTTGAAAAACAACTTTTCGCACTTGTGTTAGTGTTGAAAAACCACATTTCGCACTTGTGTTGGTGCAGGAAACCACTTTTGCACTTGTATTAGTGTGGAAAAACCACTTTTCGCACTTGTGTTAGTGATGAAAAACCACTTTTCGCACTTGTATTAGTGTTGAAAAACCACTTTTTGCACTTGTGTTGGTGCAGGAAACCACTTTTGCACTTGTATTAGTGTGGAAAAAACACTTTTTGCACTTGTGATAGTGTTGAAAAACCACTTTTCGCACTTTTGTTAGTGTTGAAAAACCACTTTTCACACTTGTGTTGGTGCAGGAAACCACTTTTGCACTTGTATTAGTGTGGAAAAACCACTTTTCGCACTGTGTTAGTGTTGAAAAACCACTTTTCGCACTTGTGTTAGTGTTGAAAAACCACTTTTCGCACTTGTGTTAGTGTTGAAAAACCACTTTTCGCACTAGTGTTGGTGCAGGAACCACTGTTGCACTTGTATTAGTGTGGAAAAAACACTTTTCGCACTTGTGTTAGTGTTGAAAAACCACTTTTTGCACTTGTGTTAGTGTTGAAAAACCACTTTTCGCACTTGTGTTGGTGCAGGAAACCACTTTTGCACTTGTATTAGTGTGGAAAAAACACTTTTTGCACTTGTGATAGTGTTGAAAAACCACTTTTCGCACTTGTGTTAGTGTTGAAAAACCACTTTTCGCACTTGTGTTGGTGCAGGAAACCACTTTTGCACTTGTATTAGTGTGGAAAAACCACTTTTCGCACTTGTGTTAGTGTTGAAAAACCACTTTTCGCACTTGTGTTAGTCTTGAAAAACCACTTTTGCACTTGTATTAGTGTGGAAAAACCACTTTCCGCACTTGTGTTAGTGTTGAAAAACCACTTTTTGCACTTGTGTTGGTGCAGGAAACCACTTTTGCACTTGTATTAGTGTGGAAAAACCACTTTTTGCACTTGTGATAGTGTTGAAAAACCACTTTTCGCACTTGTGTTAGTGTTGAAAAACCACTTTTCGCACTTGTGTTGGTGCAGGAAACCACTTTTGCACTTGTATTAGTGTGGAAAAACCACTTTTCGCACTTGTGTTAGTGTTGAAAAACCACTTTTCGCACTTGTGTTAGTGTTGAAAAACCACTTTTCGCACTTGTGTTGGTGCAGGAAACCACTTTTGCACTTGTATTAGTGTGGAAAAACCACTTTTCGCACTTGTGTTGGTGCAGGAAACCACTTTTGCACTTGTATTAGTGTGGAAAAACCACTTTTCGCACTTATGTTAGTGTTGAAAAACCACTTTTCGCAATTGTGTTAGTGTTGAAAAACCACTTTTCGCACTTGTGTTAGTGTTGAAAAACCACTTTTTGCACTTGTATTAGTGTTGAAAAACCACTTTTCGCACTTGTGTTGGTGCAGGAAACCACTTTTGCACTTGTATTAGTGTGGAAAAACCACTTTTCGCACTTGTGTTAGTGTTGAAAAACCACTTTTCGCACTTGTGTTGGTGTTGAAAAACCACTTTTCGCACTTGTGTTAGTGTTGAAAAACCACTTTTCGCACTTGTGTTGGTGCAGGAAACCACTTTTGCGCTTGTATTAGTGTGGAAAAACCACTTTTCGCACTTGTGTTAGTGTTGAAAAACCACTTTTTGCACTTGTATTAGTGTTGAAAAACCACTTTTCGCACTTGTGCTGGTGCAGGAAACCACTTTTGCACTTGTATTAGTGTGGAAAAAACACTTTTCGCACTTGTGTTAGTGTTGAAAAACCGCTTTTCGCACTTGTGTTAGTGTTGAAAAACCACTTTTCGCACTTGTGTTGGTGCAGGAAACCGCTTTTGCACTTGTATTAGTGTGGAAAAACCACTTTTCGCACTTGTGTTAGTGTTGAAAAACCACTTTTCGCACTTGTGTTAGTGTTGAAAAACCACTTTTCGCACTTGTGTTGGTGCAGGAAACCACTTTTCGCACTTGTGTTAGTGTTGAAAAACCACTTTTCGCACTTGTGTTAGTGTTGAAAAAACCACTTTTCGCACTTGTGTTGGTGCAGGAAACCACTTTTCCACTTGTAATAGTGTGGAAAAAACACTTTTTGCACTTGTGATAGTGTTGAAAAACCACTTTTCGCACTTGTGTTAGTGTTGAAAAACCACTTTTCGCACTTGTGTTCGTGTTGAAAAACCACTTTTCGCACTTGTGTTGGTGCAGGAAACCACTTTTGCACTTGTATTAGTGTGGAAAAACCACTTTTCGCACTTGTGTTAGTGTTGAAAAACAACTTTTCGCACTTGTGTTAGTGTTGAAAAACCACTTTTCGCACTTGTGTTGGTGCAGGAAACCACTTTTGCACTTGTATTAGTGTGGAAAAACCACTTTTCGCACTTGTGTTAGTGATGAAAAACCACTTTTCGCACTTGTATTAGTGTTGAAAAACCACTTTTTGCACTTGTGTTGGTGCAGGAAACCACTTTTGCACTTGTATTAGTGTGGAAAAAACACTTTTTGCACTTGTGATAGTGTTGAAAAACCACTTTTAGCACTTTTGTTAGTGTTGAAAAACCAATTTTCACACTTGTGTTGGTGCAGGAAACCACTTTTGCACTTGTATTAGTGTGGAAAAACCACTTTTCGCACTGTGTTAGTGTTGAAAAACCACTTTTCGCACTTGTGTTAGTGTTGAAAAACCACTTTTCGCACTTGTGTTAGTGTTGAAAAACCACTTTTCGCACTAGTGTTGGTGCAGGAACCACTTTTGCACTTGTATTAGTGTGGAAAAAACACTTTTCGCACTTGTGTTAGTGTTGAAAAACCACTTTTTGCACTTGTGTTAGTGTTGAAAAACCACTTTTCGCACTTGTGTTGGTGCAGGAAACCACTTTTGCACTTGTATTAGTGTGGAAAAAACACTTTTTGCACTTGTGATAGTGTTGAAAAACCACTTTTCGCACTTGTGTTAGTGTTGAAAAACCACTTTTCGCACTTGTGTTGGTGCAGGAAACCACTTTTGCACTTGTATTAGTGTGGAAAAACCACTTTTCGCACTTGTGTTAGTGTTGAAAAACCACTTTTCGCACTTGTGTTAGTGTTGAAAAACCACTTTTCTCACTTGTGTTGGTGCAGGAAACCACTTTTGCACTTGTATTAGTGTGGAAAAACCACTTTTCGCACTTGTGTTATTGTTGAAAAACCACTTTTCGCACTTGTGTTAGTGCAGGAAACCACTTTTGCACTTGTATTAGTGTGGAAAAAACACTTTTTGCACTTGTATTAGTGTGGAAAAAACACTTTTTGCACTTGTATTAGTGTAGAAAAAACACTTTTTGCACTTGTGATAGTGTTGAAAAAACACTTTTCGCACTTGTGTTAGTGTTGAAAAACCACTTTTCGCACTTGTGTTAGTGTTGAAAAACCTCTTTTCGCACTTGTGTTAGTGTTGAAAAACCACTTTTCGCAGTTGTGTTGGTGCAGGAAACCACTTTTGCACTTGTATTAGTGTGGAAAAAACACTTTTCGCACTTGTGTTAGTGTTGAAAAACCACTTTTCGCACTTGTGTTAGTCTTGAAAAACCACTTTTGCACTTGTATTAGTGTGGAAAAACCACTTTCCGCACTTGTGTTAGTGTTGAAAAACAACTTTTCGCACTTGTGTTAGTGTTGAAAAACCACTTTTTGCACTTGTGTTGGTGCAGGAAACCACTTTTGCACTTGTATTAGTGTGGAAAAAACACTTTTTGCACTTATGATAGTGTTGAAAAACCACTTTTCGCACTTGTGTTAGTGTTGAAAAACCACTTTTCGCACTTGTGTTGGTGCAGGAAACCACTTTTGCACTTCTATTAGTGTGGAAAAACCACTTTTCGCACTTGTGTTAGTGTTGAAAAACCACTTTTCGCACTTGTGTTAGTGTTGAAAAACCACTTTTCGCACTTGTGTTAGTGTTGAAAAACCACTTTTCGCACTTGTGTTAGTGTTGAAAAACCACTTTTCGCACTTGTGTTGGTGCAGGAAACCACTTTTGCACTTGTATTCGTGTGGAAAAACCACTTTTCGCACTTGTGTTGGTGCAGGAAACCACTTTTGCACTTGTATTAGTGTGGAAAAACCACTTTTCGCACTTATGTTAGTGTTGAAAAACCACTTTTCGCAATTGTGTTAGTGTTGAAAAACCACTTTTCGCACTTGTGTTAGTGTTGAAAAACCACTTTTTGCACTTGTATTAGTGTTGAAAAACCACTTTTCGCACTTGTGTTGGTGCAGGAAACCACTTTTGCACTTGTATTAGTGTGGAAAAACCACTTTTCGCACTTGTGTTGGTGTTGAAAAACCACTTTTCGCACTTGTGTTAGTGTTGAAAAACCACTTTTTGCACTTGTGTTGGTGCAGGAAACCACTTTTGCGCTTGTATTAGTGTGGAAAAACCACTTTTCGCACTTGTGTTAGTGTTGAAAAACCACTTTTTGCACTTGTATTAGTGTTGAAAAACCACTTTTCGCACTTGTGTTAGTGTTGAAAAACCACTTTTCGCACTTGTGTTGGTGCAGGAAACCACTTTTGCACTTGTATTAGTGTGGAAAAACCACTTTTCGCACTTGTGTTATTGTTGAAAAACCACTTTTCGCACTTGTGTTAGTGTTGAAAAACCACTTTTCGCACTTGTGTTGGTGCAGGAAACCACTTTTGCACTTGTATTAGTGTGGAAAAACCACTTTTCGCACTTGTGTTGGTGCAGGAAACCACTTTTGCACTTGTATTAGTGTGGAAAAACCACTTTTCGCACTTATGTTAGTGTTGAAAAACCACTTTTCGCAATTGTGTTAGTGTTGAAAAACCACTTTTCGCACTTGTGTTAGTGTTGAAAAACCACTTTTTGCACTTGTATTAGTGTTGAAAAACCACTTTTCGCACTTGTGTTGGTGCAGGAAACCACTTTTGCACTTGTATTAGTGTGGAAAAACCACTTTTCGCACTTGTGTTAGTGTTGAAAAACCACTTTTCGCACTTGTGTTGGTGTTGAAAAACCACTTTTCGCACTTGTGTTAGTGTTGAAAAACCACTTTTCGCACTTGTGTTGGTGCAGGAAACCACTTTTGCGCTTGTATTAGTGTGGAAAAACCACTTTTCGCACTTGTGTTAGTGTTGAAAAACCACTTTTTGCACTTGTATTAGTGTTGAAAAACCACTTTTCGCACTTGTGCTGGTGCAGGAAACCACTTTTGCACTTGTATTAGTGTGGAAAAAACACTTTTCGCACTTGTGTTAGTGTTGAAAAACCGCTTTTCGCACTTGTGTTAGTGTTGAAAAACCACTTTTCGCACTTGTGTTGGTGCAGGAAACCGCTTTTGCACTTGTATTAGTGTGGAAAAACCACTTTTCGCACTTGTGTTAGTGTTGAAAAACCACTTTTCGCACTTGTGTTAGTGTTGAAAAACCACTTTTCGCACTTGTGTTGGTGCAGGAAACCACTTTTCGCACTTGTGTTAGTGTTGAAAAACCACTTTTCGCACTTGTGTTAGTGTTGAAAAAACCACTTTTCGCACTTGTGTTGGTGCAGGAAACCACTTTTGCACTTGTAATAGTGTGGAAAAAACACTTTTTGCACTTGTGATAGTGTTGAAAAACCACTTTTCGCACTTGTGTTAGTGTTGAAAAACCACTTTTCGCACTTGTGTTCGTGTTGAAAAACCACTTTTCGCACTTGTGTTGGTGCAGGAAACCACTTTTGCACTTGTATTAGTGTGGAAAAACCACTTTTCGCACTTGTGTTAGTGTTGAAAAACAACTTTTCGCACTTGTGTTAGTGTTGAAAAACCACTTTTCGCACTTGTGTTGGTGCAGGAAACCACTTTTGCACTTGTATTAGTGTGGAAAAACCACTTTTCGCACTTGTGTTAGTGATGAAAAACCACTTTTCGCACTTGTATTAGTGTTGAAAAACCACTTTTTGCACTTGTGTTGGTGCAGGAAACCACTTTTGCACTTGTATTAGTGTGGAAAAAACACTTTTTGCACTTGTGATAGTGTTGAAAAACCACTTTTCGCACTTTTGTTAGTGTTGAAAAACCAATTTTCACACTTGTGTTGGTGCAGGAAACCACTTTTGCACTTGTATTAGTGTGGAAAAACCACTTTTCGCACTGTGTTAGTGTTGAAAAACCACTTTTCGCACTTGTGTTAGTGTTGAAAAACCACTTTTCGCACTTGTGTTAGTGTTGAAAAACCACTTTTCGCACTAGTGTTGGTGCAGGAACCACTTTTGCACTTGTATTAGTGTGGAAAAAACACTTTTCGCACTTGTGTTAGTGTTGAAAAACCACTTTTTGCACTTGTGTTAGTGTTGAAAAACCACTTTTCGCACTTGTGTTGGTGCAGGAAACCACTTTTGCACTTGTATTAGTGTGGAAAAAACACTTTTTGCACTTGTGATAGTGTTGAAAAACCACTTTTCGCACTTGTGTTAGTGTTGAAAAACCACTTTTCGCACTTGTGTTGGTGCAGGAAACCACTTTTGCACTTGTATTAGTGTGGAAAAACCACTTTTCGCACTTGTGTTAGTGTTGAAAAACCACTTTTCGCACTTGTGTTAGTGTTGAAAAACCACTTTTCGCACTTGTGTTAGTGTTGAAAAACCTCTTTTCGCACTTGTGTTAGTGTTGAAAAACCACTTTTCGCAGTTGTGTTGGTGCAGGAAACCACTTTTGCACTTGTATTAGTGTGGAAAAAACACTTTTCGCACTTGTGTTAGTGTTGAAAAACCACTTTTCGCACTTGTGTTAGTCTTGAAAAACCACTTTTGCACTTGTATTAGTGTGGAAAAACCACTTTCCGCACTTGTGTTAGTGTTGAAAAACAACTTTTCGCACTTGTGTTAGTGTTGAAAAACCACTTTTTGCACTTGTGTTGGTGCAGGAAACCACTTTTGCACTTGTATTAGTGTGGAAAAAACACTTTTTGCACTTATGATAGTGTTGAAAAACCACTTTTCGCACTTGTGTTAGTGTTGAAAAACCACTTTTCGCACTTGTGTTGGTGCAGGAAACCACTTTTGCACTTCTATTAGTGTGGAAAAACCACTTTTCGCACTTGTGTTAGTGTTGAAAAACCACTTTTCGCACTTGTGTTAGTGTTGAAAAACCACTTTTCGCACTTGTGTTAGTGTTGAAAAACCACTTTTCGCACTTGTGTTAGTGTTGAAAAACCACTTTTCGCACTTGTGTTGGTGCAGGAAACCACTTTTGCACTTGTATTCGTGTGGAAAAACCACTTTTCGCACTTGTGTTGGTGCAGGAAACCACTTTTGCACTTGTATTAGTGTGGAAAAACCACTTTTCGCACTTATGTTAGTGTTGAAAAACCACTTTTCGCAATTGTGTTAGTGTTGAAAAACCACTTTTCGCACTTGTGTTAGTGTTGAAAAACCACTTTTTGCACTTGTATTAGTGTTGAAAAACCACTTTTCGCACTTGTGTTGGTGCAGGAAACCACTTTTGCACTTGTATTAGTGTGGAAAAACCACTTTTCGCACTTGTGTTGGTGTTGAAAAACCACTTTTCGCACTTGTGTTAGTGTTGAAAAACCACTTTTTGCACTTGTGTTGGTGCAGGAAACCACTTTTGCGCTTGTATTAGTGTGGAAAAACCACTTTTCGCACTTGTGTTAGTGTTGAAAAACCACTTTTTGCACTTGTATTAGTGTTGAAAAACCACTTTTCGCACTTGTGTTAGTGTTGAAAAACCACTTTTCGCACTTGTGTTGGTGCAGGAAACCACTTTTGCACTTGTATTAGTGTGGAAAAACCACTTTTCGCACTTGTGTTATTGTTGAAAAACCACTTTTCGCACTTGTGTTAGTGTTGAAAAACCACTTTTCGCACTTGTGTTGGTGCAGGAAACCACTTTTGCACTTGTATTAGTGTGGAAAAACCACTTTTCGCACTTGTGTTGGTGCAGGAAACCACTTTTGCACTTGTATTAGTGTGGAAAAACCACTTTTCGCACTTATGTTAGTGTTGAAAAACCACTTTTCGCAATTGTGTTAGTGTTGAAAAACCCACTTTTCGCACTTGTGTTAGTGTTGAAAAACCACTTTTTGCACTTGTATTAGTGTTGAAAAACCACTTTTCGCACTTGTGTTGGTGCAGGAAACCACTTTTGCACTTGTATTAGTGTGGAAAAACCACTTTTCGCACTTGTGTTAGTGTTGAAAAACCACTTTTCGCACTTGTGTTGGTGTTGAAAAACCACTTTTCGCACTTGTGTTAGTGTTGAAAAACCACTTTTCGCACTTGTGTTGGTGCAGGAAACCACTTTTGCGCTTGTATTAGTGTGGAAAAACCACTTTTCGCACTTGTGTTAGTGTTGAAAAACCACTTTTTGCACTTGTATTAGTGTTGAAAAACCACTTTTCGCACTTGTGCTGGTGCAGGAAACCACTTTTGCACTTGTATTAGTGTGGAAAAAACACTTTTCGCACTTGTGTTAGTGTTGAAAAACCGCTTTTCGCACTTGTGTTAGTGTTGAAAAACCACTTTTCGCACTTGTGTTGGTGCAGGAAACCGCTTTTGCACTTGTATTAGTGTGGAAAAACCACTTTTCGCACTTGTGTTAGTGTTGAAAAACCACTTTTCGCACTTGTGTTAGTGTTGAAAAACCACTTTTCGCACTTGTGTTGGTGCAGGAAACCACTTTTCGCACTTGTGTTAGTGTTGAAAAACCACTTTTCGCACTTGTGTTAGTGTTGAAAAAACCACTTTTCGCACTTGTGTTGGTGCAGGAAACCACTTTTGCACTTGTAATAGTGTGGAAAAAACACTTTTTGCACTTGTGATAGTGTTGAAAAACCACTTTTCGCACTTGTGTTAGTGTTGAAAAACCACTTTTCGCACTTGTGTTCGTGTTGAAAAACCACTTTTCGCACTTGTGTTGGTGCAGGAAACCACTTTTGCACTTGTATTAGTGTGGAAAAACCACTTTTCGCACTTGTGTTAGTGTTGAAAAACAACTTTTCGCACTTGTGTTAGTGTTGAAAAACCACTTTTCGCACTTGTGTTGGTGCAGGAAACCACTTTTGCACTTGTATTAGTGTGGAAAAACCACTTTTCGCACTTGTGTTAGTGATGAAAAACCACTTTTCGCACTTGTATTAGTGTTGAAAAACCACTTTTTGCACTTGTGTTGGTGCAGGAAACCACTTTTGCACTTGTATTAGTGTGGAAAAAACACTTTTTGCACTTGTGATAGTGTTGAAAAACCACTTTTCGCACTTTTGTTAGTGTTGAAAAACCAATTTTCACACTTGTGTTGGTGCAGGAAACCACTTTTGCACTTGTATTAGTGTGGAAAAACCACTTTTCGCACTGTGTTAGTGTTGAAAAACCACTTTTCGCACTTGTGTTAGTGTTGAAAAACCACTTTTCGCACTTGTGTTAGTGTTGAAAAACCACTTTTCGCACTAGTGTTGGTGCAGGAACCACTTTTGCACTTGTATTAGTGTGGAAAAAACACTTTTCGCACTTGTGTTAGTGTTGAAAAACCACTTTTTGCACTTGTGTTAGTGTTGAAAAACCACTTTTCGCACTTGTGTTGGTGCAGGAAACCACTTTTGCACTTGTATTAGTGTGGAAAAAACACTTTTTGCACTTGTGATAGTGTTGAAAAACCACTTTTCGCACTTGTGTTAGTGTTGAAAAACCACTTTTCGCACTTGTGTTGGTGCAGGAAACCACTTTTGCACTTGTATTAGTGTGGAAAAACCACTTTTCGCACTTGTGTTAGTGTTGAAAAACCACTTTTCGCACTTGTGTTAGTGTTGAAAAACCACTTTTCGCACTTGTGTTAGTGTTGAAAAACCTCTTTTCGCACTTGTGTTAGTGTTGAAAAACCACTTTTCGCAGTTGTGTTGGTGCAGGAAACCACTTTTGCACTTGTATTAGTGTGGAAAAAACACTTTTCGCACTTGTGTTAGTGTTGAAAAACCACTTTTCGCACTTGTGTTAGTCTTGAAAAACCACTTTTGCACTTGTATTAGTGTGGAAAAACCACTTTCCGCACTTGTGTTAGTGTTGAAAAACAACTTTTCGCACTTGTGTTAGTGTTGAAAAACCACTTTTTGCACTTGTGTTGGTGCAGGAAACCACTTTTGCACTTGTATTAGTGTGGAAAAAACACTTTTTGCACTTATGATAGTGTTGAAAAACCACTTTTCGCACTTGTGTTAGTGTTGAAAAACCACTTTTCGCACTTGTGTTGGTGCAGGAAACCACTTTTGCACTTCTATTAGTGTGGAAAAACCACTTTTCGCACTTGTGTTAGTGTTGAAAAACCACTTTTCGCACTTGTGTTAGTGTTGAAAAACCACTTTTCGCACTTGTGTTAGTGTTGAAAAACCACTTTTCGCACTTGTGTTAGTGTTGAAAAACCACTTTTCGCACTTGTGTTGGTGCAGGAAACCACTTTTGCACTTGTATTCGTGTGGAAAAACCACTTTTCGCACTTGTGTTGGTGCAGGAAACCACTTTTGCACTTGTATTAGTGTGGAAAAACCACTTTTCGCACTTATGTTAGTGTTGAAAAACCACTTTTCGCAATTGTGTTAGTGTTGAAAAACCACTTTTCGCACTTGTGTTAGTGTTGAAAAACCACTTTTTGCACTTGTATTAGTGTTGAAAAACCACTTTTCGCACTTGTGTTGGTGCAGGAAACCACTTTTGCACTTGTATTAGTGTGGAAAAACCACTTTTCGCACTTGTGTTGGTGTTGAAAAACCACTTTTCGCACTTGTGTTAGTGTTGAAAAACCACTTTTTGCACTTGTGTTGGTGCAGGAAACCACTTTTGCGCTTGTATTAGTGTGGAAAAACCACTTTTCGCACTTGTGTTAGTGTTGAAAAACCACTTTTTGCACTTGTATTAGTGTTGAAAAACCACTTTTCGCACTTGTGTTAGTGTTGAAAAACCACTTTTCGCACTTGTGTTGGTGCAGGAAACCACTTTTGCACTTGTATTAGTGTGGAAAAACCACTTTTCGCACTTGTGTTAGTGTTGAAAAACCACTTTTCGCACTTGTGTTAGTGTTGAAAAACCACTTTTCGCACTTGTGTTGGTGCAGGAAACCACTTTTGCACTTGTATTAGTGTGGAAAAACCACTTTTCGCACTTGTGTTGGTGCAGGAAACCACTTTTGCACTTGTATTAGTGTGGAAAAACCACTTTTCGCACTTATGTTAGTGTTGAAAAACCACTTTTCGCAATTGTGTTAGTGTTGAAAAACCACTTTTCGCACTTGTGTTAGTGTTGAAAAACCACTTTTTGCACTTGTATTAGTGTTGAAAAACCACTTTTCGCACTTGTGTTGGTGCAGGAAACCACTTTTGCACTTGTATTATTGTGGAAAAACCACTTTTCGCACTTGTGTTAGTGTTGAAAAACCACTTTTCGCACTTGTGTTGGTGTTGAAAAACCACTTTTCGCACTTGTGTTAGTGTTGAAAAACCACTTTTCGCACTTGTGTTGGTGCAGGAAACCACTTTTGCGCTTGTATTAGTGTGGAAAAACCACTTTTCGCACTTGTGTTAGTGTTGAAAAACCACTTTTTGCACTTGTATTAGTGTTGAAAAACCACTTTTCGCACTTGTGCTGGTGCAGGAAACCACTTTTGCACTTGTATTAGTGTGGAAAAAACACTTTTCGCACTTGTGTTAGTGTTGAAAAACCGCTTTTCGCACTTGTGTTAGTGTTGAAAAACCACTTTTCGCACTTGTGTTGGTGCAGGAAACCGCTTTTGCACTTGTATTAGTGTGGAAAAACCACTTTTCGCACTTGTGTTAGTGTTGAAAAACCACTTTTCGCACTTGTGTTAGTGTTGAAAAACCACTTTTCGCACTTGTGTTGGTGCAGGAAACCACTTTTCGCACTTGTGTTAGTGTTGAAAAACCACTTTTCGCACTTGTGTTAGTGTTGAAAAAACCACTTTTCGCACTTGTGTTGGTGCAGGAAACCACTTTTGCACTTGTAATAGTGTGGAAAAAACACTTTTTGCACTTGTGATAGTGTTGAAAAACCACTTTTCGCACTTGTGTTAGTGTTGAAAAACCACTTTTCGCACTTGTGTTCGTGTTGAAAAACCACTTTTCGCACTTGTGTTGGTGCAGGAAACCACTTTTGCACTTGTATTAGTGTGGAAAAACCACTTTTCGCACTTGTGTTAGTGTTGAAAAACAACTTTTCGCACTTGTGTTAGTGTTGAAAAACCACTTTTCGCACTTGTGTTGGTGCAGGAAACCACTTTTGCACTTGTATTAGTGTGGAAAAACCACTTTTCGCACTTGTGTTAGTGATGAAAAACCACTTTTCGCACTTGTATTAGTGTTGAAAAACCACTTTTTGCACTTGTGTTGGTGCAGGAAACCACTTTTGCACTTGTATTAGTGTGGAAAAAACACTTTTTGCACTTGTGATAGTGTTGAAAAACCACTTTTCGCACTTTTGTTAGTGTTGAAAAACCAATTTTCACACTTGTGTTGGTGCAGGAAACCACTTTTGCACTTGTATTAGTGTGGAAAAACCACTTTTCGCACTGTGTTAGTGTTGAAAAACCACTTTTCGCACTTGTGTTAGTGTTGAAAAACCACTTTTCGCACTTGTGTTAGTGTTGAAAAACCACTTTTCGCACTAGTGTTGGTGCAGGAACCACTTTTGCACTTGTATTAGTGTGGAAAAAACACTTTTCGCACTTGTGTTAGTGTTGAAAAACCACTTTTTGCACTTGTGTTAGTGTTGAAAAACCACTTTTCGCACTTGTGTTGGTGCAGGAAACCACTTTTGCACTTGTATTAGTGTGGAAAAAACACTTTTTGCACTTGTGATAGTGTTGAAAAACCACTTTTCGCACTTGTGTTAGTGTTGAAAAACCACTTTTCGCACTTGTGTTGGTGCAGGAAACCACTTTTGCACTTGTATTAGTGTGGAAAAACCACTTTTCGCACTTGTGTTAGTGTTGAAAAACCACTTTTCGCACTTGTGTTAGTGTTGAAAAACCACTTTTCTCACTTGTGTTGGTGCAGGAAACCACTTTTGCACTTGTATTAGTGTGGAAAAACCACTTTTCGCACTTGTGTTATTGTTGAAAAACCACTTTTCGCACTTGTGTTAGTGCAGGAAACCACTTTTGCACTTGTATTAGTGTGGAAAAAACACTTTTTGCACTTGTATTAGTGTGGAAAAAACACTTTTTGCACTTGTATTAGTGTAGAAAAAACACTTTTTGCACTTGTGATAGTGTTGAAAAAACACTTTTCGCACTTGTGTTAGTGTTGGAAAACCACTTTTCGCACTTGTGTTAGTGTTGAAAAACCTCTTTTCGCACTTGTGTTAGTGTTGAAAAACCACTTTTCGCAGTTGTGTTGGTGCAGGAAACCACTTTTGCACTTGTATTAGTGTGGAAAAAACACTTTTCGCACTTGTGTTAGTGTTGAAAAACCACTTTTCGCACTTGTGTTAGTCTTGAAAAACCACTTTTGCACTTGTATTAGTGTGGAAAAACCACTTTCCGCACTTGTGTTAGTGTTGAAAAACAACTTTTCGCACTTGTGTTAGTGTTGAAAAACCACTTTTTGCACTTGTGTTGGTGCAGGAAACCACTTTTGCACTTGTATTAGTGTGGAAAAAACACTTTTTGCACTTGTGATAGTGTTGAAAAACCACTTTTCGCACTTGTGTTAGTGTTGAAAAACCACTTTTCGCACTTGTGTTGGTGCAGGAAACCACTTTTGCACTTCTATTAGTGTGGAAAAACCACTTTTCGCACTTGTGTTAGTGTTGAAAAACCACTTTTCGCACTTGTGTTAGTGTTGAAAAACCACTTTTCGCACTTGTGTTGGTGTTGAAAAACCACTTTTCGCACTTGTGTTAGTGTTGAAAAACCACTTTTCGCACTTGTGTTGGTGCAGGAAACCACTTTTGCACTTGTATTCGTGTGGAAAAACCACTTTTCGCACTTGTGTTGGTGCAGGAAACCACTTTTGCACTTGTATTAGTGTGGAAAAACCACTTTTCGCACTTATGTTAGTGTTGAAAAACCACTTTTCGCAATTGTGTTAGTGTTGAAAAACCACTTTTCGCACTTGTGTTAGTGTTGAAAAACCACTTTTTGCACTTGTATTAGTGTTGAAAAACCACTTTTCGCACTTGTGTTGGTGCAGGAAACCACTTTTGCACTTGTATTAGTGTGGAAAAACCACTTTTCGCACTTGTGTTGGTGTTGAAAAACCACTTTTCGCACTTGTGTTAGTGTTGAAAAACCACATTTCGCACTTGTGTTGGTGCAGGAAACCACTTTTGCACTTGTATTAGTGTGGAAAAACCACTTTTCGCACTTGTGTTAGTGATGAAAAACCACTTTTCGCACTTGTATTAGTGTTGAAAAACCACTTTTTGCACTTGTGTTGGTGCAGGAAACCACTTTTGCACTTGTATTAGTGTGGAAAAAACACTTTTTGCACTTGTGATAGTGTTGAAAAACCACTTTTCGCACTTTTGTTAGTGTTGAAAAACCACTTTTCACACTTGTGTTGGTGCAGGAAACCACTTTTGCACTTGTATTAGTGTGGAAAAACCACTTTTCGCACTGTGTTAGTGTTGAAAAACCACTTTTCGCACTTGTGTTAGTGTTGAAAAACCACTTTTCGCACTTGTGTTAGTGTTGAAAAACCACTTTTCGCACTAGTGTTGGTGCAGGAACCACTGTTGCACTTGTATTAGTGTGGAAAAAACACTTTTCGCACTTGTGTTAGTGTTGAAAAACCACTTTTTGCACTTGTGTTAGTGTTGAAAAACCACTTTTCGCACTTGTGTTGGTGCAGGAAACCACTTTTGCACTTGTATTAGTGTGGAAAAAACACTTTTTGCACTTGTGATAGTGTTGAAAAACCACTTTTCGCACTTGTGTTAGTGTTGAAAAACCACTTTTCGCACTTGTGTTGGTGCAGGAAACCACTTTTGCACTTGTATTAGTGTGGAAAAACCACTTTTCGCACTTGTGTTAGTGTTGAAAAACCACTTTTCGCACTTGTGTTAGTCTTGAAAAACCACTTTTGCACTTGTATTAGTGTGGAAAAACCACTTTCCGCACTTGTGTTAGTGTTGAAAAACCACTTTTTGCACTTGTGTTGGTGCAGGAAACCACTTTTGCACTTGTATTAGTGTGGAAAAACCACTTTTTGCACTTGTGATAGTGTTGAAAAACCACTTTTCGCACTTGTGTTAGTGTTGAAAAACCACTTTTCGCACTTGTGTTGGTGCAGGAAACCACTTTTGCACTTGTATTAGTGTGGAAAAACCACTTTTCGCACTTGTGTTAGTGTTGAAAAACCACTTTTCGCACTTGTGTTAGTGTTGAAAAACCACTTTTCGCACTTGTGTTGGTGCAGGAAACCACTTTTGCACTTGTATTAGTGTGGAAAAACCACTTTTCGCACTTGTGTTGGTGCAGGAAACCACTTTTGCACTTGTATAAGTGTGGAAAAACCACTTTTCGCACTTATGTTAGTGTTGAAAAACCACTTTTCGCAATTGTGTTAGTGTTGAAAAACCACTTTTCGCACTTGTGTTAGTGTTGAAAAACCACTTTTTGCACTTGTATTAGTGTTGAAAAACCACTTTTCGCACTTGTGTTGGTGCAGGAAACCACTTTTGCACTTGTATTAGTGTGGAAAAACCACTTTTCGCACTTGTGTTAGTGTTGAAAAACCACTTTTCGCACTTGTGTTGGTGTTGAAAAACCACTTTTCGCACTTGTGTTAGTGTTGAAAAACCACTTTTCGCACTTGTGTTGGTGCAGGAAACCACTTTTGCGCTTGTATTAGTGTGGAAAAACCACTTTTCGCACTTGTGTTAGTGTTGAAAAACCACTTTTTGCACTTGTATTAGTGTTGAAAAACCACTTTTCGCACTTGTGCTGGTGCAGGAAACCACTTTTGCACTTGTATTAGTGTGGAAAAAACACTTTTCGCACTTGTGTTAGTGTTGAAAAACCACTTTTCGCACTTGTGTTAGTGTTGAAAAACCACTTTTCGCACTTGTGTTGGTGCAGGAAACCGCTTTTGCACTTGTATTAGTGTGGAAAAACCACTTTTCGCACTTGTGTTAGTGTTGAAAAACCACTTTTCGCACTTGTGTTAGTGTTGAAAAACCACTTTTCGCACTTGTGTTGGTGCAGGAAACCACTTTTCGCACTTGTGTTAGTGTTGAAAAACCACTTTTCGCACTTGTGTTAGTGTTGAAAAAACCACTTTTCGCACTTGTGTTGGTGCAGGAAACCACTTTTCCACTTGTAATAGTGTGGAAAAAACACTTTTTGCACTTGTGATAGTGTTGAAAAACCACTTTTCGCACTTGTGTTAGTGTTGAAAAACCACTTTTCGCACTTGTGTTCGTGTTGAAAAACCACTTTTCGCACTTGTGTTGGTGCAGGAAACCACTTTTGCACTTGTATTAGTGTGGAAAAACCACTTTTCGCACTTGTGTTAGTGTTGAAAAACAACTTTTCGCACTTGTGTTAGTGTTGAAAAACCACTTTTCGCACTTGTGTTGGTGCAGGAAACCACTTTTGCAATTGTATTAGTGTGGAAAAACCACTTTTCGCACTTGTGTTAGTGATGAAAAACCACTTTTCGCACTTGTATTAGTGTTGAAAAACCACTTTTTGCACTTGTGTTGGTGCAGGAAACCACTTTTGCACTTGTATTAGTGTGGAAAAAACACTTTTTGCACTTGTGATAGTGTTGAAAAACCACTTTTCGCACTTTTGTTAGTGTTGAAAAACCAATTTTCACACTTGTGTTGGTGCAGGAAACCACTTTTGCACTTGTATTAGTGTGGAAAAACCACTTTTCGCACTGTGTTAGTGTTGAAAAACCACTTTTCGCACTTGTGTTAGTGTTGAAAAACCACTTTTCGCACTTGTGTTAGTGTTGAAAAACCACTTTTCGCACTAGTGTTGGTGCAGGAACCACTTTTGCACTTGTATTAGTGTGGAAAAAACACTTTTCGCACTTGTGTTAGTGTTGAAAAACCACTTTTTGCACTTGTGTTAGTGTTGAAAAACCACTTTTCGCACTTGTGTTGGTGCAGGAAACCACTTTTGCACTTGTATTAGTGTGGAAAAAACACTTTTTGCACTTGTGATAGTGTTGAAAAACCACTTTTCGCACTTGTGTTAGTGTTGAAAAACCACTTTTCGCACTTGTGTTGGTGCAGGAAACCACTTTTGCACTTGTATTAGTGTGGAAAAACCACTTTTCGCACTTGTGTTAGTGTTGAAAAACCACTTTTCGCACTTGTGTTAGTGTTGAAAAACCACTTTTCTCACTTGTGTTGGTGCAGGAAACCACTTTTGCACTTGTATTAGTGTGGAAAAACCACTTTTCGCACTTGTGTTATTGTTGAAAAACCACTTTTCGCACTTGTGTTAGTGCAGGAAACCACTTTTGCACTTGTATTAGTGTGGAAAAAACACTTTTTGCACTTGTATTAGTGTGGAAAAAACACTTTTTGCACTTGTATTAGTGTAGAAAAAACACTTTTTGCACTTGTGATAGTGTTGAAAAAACACTTTTCGCACTTGTGTTAGTGTTGAAAAACCACTTTTCGCACTTGTGTTAGTGTTGAAAAACCTCTTTTCGCACTTGTGTTAGTGTTGAAAAACCACTTTTCGCAGTTGTGTTGGTGCAGGAAACCACTTTTGCACTTGTATTAGTGTGGAAAAAACACTTTTCGCACTTGTGTTAGTGTTGAAAAACCACTTTTCGCACTTGTGTTAGTCTTGAAAAACCACTTTTGCACTTGTATTAGTGTGGAAAAACCACTTTCCGCACTTGTGTTAGTGTTGAAAAACAACTTTTCGCACTTGTGTTAGTGTTGAAAAACCACTTTTTACACTTGTGTTGGTGCAGGAAACCACTTTTGCACTTGTATTAGTGTGGAAAAAACACTTTTTGCACTTGTGATAGTGTTGAAAAACCACTTTTCGCACTTGTGTTAGTGTTGAAAAACCACTTTTCGCACTTGTGTTGGTGCAGGAAACCACTTTTGCACTTCTATTAGTGTGGAAAAACCACTTTTCGCACTTGTGTTAGTGTTGAAAAACCACTTTTCGCACTTGTGTTAGTGTTGAAAAACCACTTTTCGCACTTGTGTTAGTGTTGAAAAACCACTTTTCGCACTTGTGTTAGTGTTGAAAAACCACTTTTCGCACTTGTGTTGGTGCAGGAAACCACTTTTGCACTTGTATTCGTGTGGAAAAACCACTTTTCGCACTTGTGTTGGTGCAGGAAACCACTTTTGCACTTGTATTAGTGTGGAAAAACCACTTTTCGCACTTATGTTAGTGTTGAAAAACCACTTTTCGCAATTGGGTTAGTGTTGAAAAACCACTTTTCGCACTTGTGTTAGTGTTGAAAAACCACTTTTTGCACTTGTATTAGTGTTGAAAAACCACTTTTCGCACTTGTGTTGGTGCAGGAAACCACTTTTGCACTTGTATTAGTGTGGAAAAACCACTTTTCGCACTTGTGTTGGTGTTGAAAAACCACTTTTCGCACTTGTGTTAGTGTTGAAAAACCACTTTTTGCACTTGTGTTGGTGCAGGAAACCACTTTTGCGCTTGTATTAGTGTGGAAAAACCACTTTTCGCACTTGTGTTAGTGTTGAAAAACCACTTTTTGCACTTGTATTAGTGTTGAAAAACCACTTTTCGCACTTGTGTTAGTGTTGAAAAACCACTTTTCGCACTTGTGTTGGTGCAGGAAACCACTTTTGCACTTGTATTAGTGTGGAAAAACCACTTTTCGCACTTGTGTTAGTGTTGAAAAACCACTTTTCGCACTTGTGTTAGTGTTGAAAAACCACTTTTCGCACTTGTGTTGGTGCAGGAAACCACTTTTGCACTTGTATTAGTGTGGAAAAACCACTTTTCGCACTTGTGTTGGTGCAGGAAACCACTTTTGCACTTGTATTAGTGTGGAAAAACCACTTTTCGCACTTATGTTAGTGTTGAAAAACCACTTTTCGCAATTGTGTTAGTGTTGAAAAACCACTTTTCGCACTTGTGTTAGTGTTGAAAAACCACTTTTTGCACTTGTATTAGTGTTGAAAAACCACTTTTCGCACTTGTGTTGGTGCAGGAAACCACTTTTGCACTTGTATTAGTGTGGAAAAACCACTTTTCGCACTTATGTTAGTGTTGAAAAACCACTTTTCGCACTTGTGTTGGTGTTGAAAAACCACTTTTCGCACTTGTGTTAGTGTTGAAAAACCACTTTTCGCACTTGTGTTGGTGCAGGAAACCACTTTTGCGCTTGTATTAGTGTGGAAAAACCACTTTTCGCACTTGTGTTAGTGTTGAAAAACCACTTTTTGCACTTGTATTAGTGTTGAAAAACCACTTTTCGCACTTGTGCTGGTGCAGGAAACCACTTTTGCACTTGTATTAGTGTGGAAAAAACACTTTTCGCACTTGTGTTAGTGTTGAAAAACCGCTTTTCGCACTTGTGTTAGTGTTGAAAAACCACTTTTCGCACTTGTGTTGGTGCAGGAAACCGCTTTTGCACTTGTATTAGTGTGGAAAAACCACTTTTCGCACTTGTGTTAGTGTTGAAAAACCACTTTTCGCACTTGTGTTAGTGTTGAAAAACCACTTTTCGCACTTGTGTTGGTGCAGGAAACCACTTTTCGCACTTGTGTTAGTGTTGAAAAACCACTTTTTGCACTTGTGTTAGTGTTGAAAAAACCACTTTTCGCACTTGTGTTGGTGCAGGAAACCACTTTTGCACTTGTAATAGTGTGGAAAAAACACTTTTTGCACTTGTGATAGTGTTGAAAAACCACTTTTCGCACTTGTGTTAGTGTTGAAAAACCACTTTTCGCACTTGTGTTCGTGTTGAAAAACCACTTTTCGCACTTGTGTTGGTGCAGGAAACCACTTTTGCACTTGTATTAGTGTGGAAAAACCACTTTTCGCACTTGTGTTAGTGTTGAAAAACAACTTTTCGCACTTGTGTTAGTGTTGAAAAACCACTTTTCGCACTTGTGTTGGTGCAGGAAACCACTTTTGCACTTGTATTAGTGTGGAAAAACCACTTTTCGCACTTGTGTTAGTGATGAAAAACCACTTTTCGCACTTGTATTAGTGTTGAAAAACCACTTTTTGCACTTGTGTTGGTGCAGGAAACCACTTTTGCACTTGTATTAGTGTGGAAAAAACACTTTTTGCACTTGTGATAGTGTTGAAAAACCACTTTTCGCACTTTTGTTAGTGTTGAAAAACCAATTTTCACACTTGTGTTGGTGCAGGAAACCACTTTTGCACTTGTATTAGTGTGGAAAAACCACTTTTCGCACTGTGTTAGTGTTGAAAAACCACTTTTCGCACTTGTGTTAGTGTTGAAAAACCACTTTTCGCACTTGTGTTAGTGTTGAAAAACCACTTTTCGCACTAGTGTTGGTGCAGGAACCACTTTTGCACTTGTATTAGTGTGGAAAAAACACTTTTCGCACTTGTGTTAGTGTTGAAAAACCACTTTTTGCACTTGTGTTAGTGTTGAAAAACCACTTTTCGCACTTGTGTTGGTGCAGGAAACCACTTTTGCACTTGTATTAGTGTGGAAAAAACACTTTTTGCACTTGTGATAGTGTTGAAAAACCACTTTTCGCACTTGTGTTAGTGTTGAAAAACCACTTTTCGCACTTGTGTTGGTGCAGGAAACCACTTTTGCACTTGTATTAGTGTGGAAAAACCACTTTTCGCACTTGTGTTAGTGTTGAAAAACCACTTTTCGCACTTGTGTTAGTGTTGAAAAACCACTTTTCTCACTTGTGTTGGTGCAGGAAACCACTTTTGCACTTGTATTAGTGTGGAAAAACCACTTTTCGCACTTGTGTTATTGTTGAAAAACCACTTTTCGCACTTGTGTTAGTGCAGGAAACCACTTTTGCACTTGTATTAGTGTGGAAAAAACACTTTTTGCACTTGTATTAGTGTGGAAAAAACACTTTTTGCACTTGTATTAGTGTAGAAAAAACACTTTTTGCACTTGTGATAGTGTTGAAAAAACACTTTTCGCACTTGTGTTAGTGTTGAAAAACCACTTTTCGCACTTGTGTTAGTGTTGAAAAACCTCTTTTCGCACTTGTGTTAGTGTTGAAAAACCACTTTTCGCAGTTGTGTTGGTGCAGGAAACCACTTTTGCACTTGTATTAGTGTGGAAAAAACACTTTTCGCACTTGTGTTAGTGTTGAAAAACCACTTTTCGCACTTGTGTTAGTCTTGAAAAACCACTTTTGCACTTGTATTAGTGTGGAAAAACCACTTTCCGCACTTGTGTTAGTGTTGAAAAACAACTTTTCGCACTTGTGTTAGTGTTGAAAAACCACTTTTTGCACTTGTGTTGGTGCAGGAAACCACTTTTGCACTTGTATTAGTGTGGAAAAAACACTTTTTGCACTTGTGATAGTGTTGAAAAACCACTTTTCGCACTTGTGTTAGTGTTGAAAAACCACTTTTCGCACTTGTGTTGGTGCAGGAAACCACTTTTGCACTTCTATTAGTGTGGAAAAACCACTTTTCGTACTTGTGTTAGTGTTGAAAAACCACTTTTCGCACTTGTGTTAGTGTTGAAAAACCACTTTTCGCACTTGTGTTAGTGTTGAAAAACCACTTTTCGCACTTGTGTTAGTGTTGAAAAACCACTTTTCGCACTTGTGTTGGTGCAGGAAACCACTTTTGCACTTGTATTCGTGTGGAAAAACCACTTTTCGCACTTGTGTTGGTGCAGGAAACCACTTTTGCACTTGTATTAGTGTGGAAAAACCACTTTTCGCACTTATGTTAGTGTTGAAAAACCACTTTTCGCAATTGTGTTAGTGTTGAAAAACCACTTTTCGCACTTGTGTTAGTGTTGAAAAACCACTTTTTGCACTTGTATTAGTGTTGAAAAACCACTTTTCGCACTTGTGTTGGTGCAGGAAACCACTTTTGCACTTGTATTAGTGTGGAAAAACCACTTTTCGCACTTGTGTTGGTGTTGAAAAACCACTTTTTGCACTTGTGTTAGTGTTGAAAAACCACTTTTTGCACTTGTGTTGGTGCAAGAAACCACTTTTGCGCTTGTATTAGTGTGGAAAAACCACTTTTCGCACTTGTGTTAGTGTTGAAAAACGACTTTTTGCACTTGTATTAGTGTTGAAAAACCACTTTTCGCACTTGTGCTGGTGCAGGAAACCACTTTTGCACTTGTATTCGTGTGGAAAAAACACTTTTTGCACTTGTGATAGTGTTGAAAAACCACTTTTCGCACTTTTGTTAGTGTTGAAAAACCACTTTTCACACTTGTGTTGGTGCAGGAAACCACTTTTGCACTTGTATTAGTGTGGAAAAACCACTTTTCGCACTTGTGTTAGTGTTGAAAAACCACTTTTCGCACTTGTGTTAGTGTTGAAAAACCACTTTTCGCACTAGTGTTGGTGCAGGAAACCACTTTTGCACTTGCATTAGTGTGGAAAAAACACTTTTCGCACTTGTGTTAGTGTTGAAAAACCACTTTTTGCACTTGTGTTAGTGTTGAAAAACCACTTTTCGCACTTGTGTTGGTGCAGGAAACCACTTTTGCACTTGTATTAGTGTGGAAAAACACTTTTTGCACTTGTGATAGTGTTGAAAAACCACTTTTCGCACTTGTGTTAGTGTTGAAAAACCACTTTTCGCACTTGTGTTGGTGCAGGAAACCACTTTTGCACTTGTATTAGTGTGGAAAAACCACTTTTCGCACTTATGTTAGTGTTGAAAAACCACTTTTCGCAATTGTGTTAGTGTTGAAAAACAACTTTTCGCACTTGTGTTAGTGTTGAAAAACCACTTTTTGCACTTGTATTAGTGTTGAAAAACCACTTTTCGCACTTGTGTTGGTGCAGGAAACCACTTTTGCACTTGTATTAGTGTGGAAAAACCACTTTTCGCACTTGTGTTAGTGTTGAAAAACCACTTTTCGCACTTGTGTTGGTGTTGAAAAACCACTTTTCGCACTTGTGTTAGTGTTGAAAAACCACTTTTCGCACTTGTGTTGGTGCAGGAAACCACTTTTGCGCTTGTATTAGTGTGGAAAAACCACTTTTCGCACTTGTGTTAGTGTTGAAAAACCACTTTTTGCACTTGTATTAGTGTTGAAAAAACACTTTTCGCACTTGTGCTGGTGCAGGAAACCACTTTTGCACTTGTATTAGTGTGGAAAAAACACTTTTCGCACTTGTGTTAGTGTTGAAAAACTGCTTTTCGCACTTGTGTTAGTGTTGAAAAACCACTTTTCGCACTTGTGTTGGTGCAGGAAACCACTTTTGCACTTGTATTAGTGTGGAAAAAACACTTTTTGCACTTGTGATAGTGTTGAAAAACCACTTTTCGCACTTGTGTTAGTGTTGAAAAACCACTTTTCGCACTTGTGTTGGTGCAGGAAACCACTTTTGCACTTCTATTAGTGTGGAAAAACCACTTTTCGCACTTGTGTTAGTGTTGAAAAACCACTTTTCGCACTTGTGTTAGTGTTGAAAAACCACTTTTCGCACTTGTGTTAGTGTTGAAAAACCACTTTTCGCACTTGTGTTAGTGTTGAAAAACCACTTTTCGCACTTGTGTTGGTGCAGGAAACCACTTTTGCACTTGTATTCGTGTGGAAAAACCACTTTTCGCACTTGTGTTGGTGCAGGAAACCACTTTTGCACTTGTATTAGTGTGGAAAAACCACTTTTCGCACTTATGTTAGTGTTGAAAAACCACTTTTCGCAATTGTGTTAGTGTTGAAAAACCACTTTTCGCACTTGTGTTAGTGTTGAAAAACCACTTTTTGCACTTGTATTAGTGTTGAAAAACCACTTTTCGCACTTGTGTTGGTGCAGGAAACCACTTTTGCACTTGTATTAGTGTGGAAAAACCACTTTTCGCACTTGTGTTGGTGTTGAAAAACCACTTTTCGCACTTGTGTTAGTGTTGAAAAACCACTTTTTGCACTTGTGTTGGTGCAAGAAACCACTTTTGCGCTTGTATTAGTGTGGAAAAACCACTTTTCGCACTTGTGTTAGTGTTGAAAAACCACTTTTTGCACTTGTATTAGTGTTGAAAAACCACTTTTCGCACTTGTGCTGGTGCAGGAAACCACTTTTGCACTTGTATTCGTGTGGAAAAAACACTTTTTGCACTTGTGATAGTGTTGAAAAACCACTTTTCGCACTTTTGTTAGTGTTGAAAAACCACTTTTCACACTTGTGTTGGTGCAGGAAACCACTTTTGCACTTGTATTAGTGTGGAAAAACCACTTTTCGCACTTGTGTTAGTGTTGAAAAACCACTTTTCGCACTTGTGTTAGTGTTGAAAAACCACTTTTCGCACTAGTGTTGGTGCAGGAAACCACTTTTGCACTTGCATTAGTGTGGAAAAAACACTTTTCGCACTTGTGTTAGTGTTGAAAAACCACTTTTTGCACTTGTGTTAGTGTTGAAAAACCACTTTTCGCACTTGTGTTGGTGCAGGAAACCACTTTTGCACTTGTATTAGTGTGGAAAAACACTTTTTGCACTTGTGATAGTGTTGAAAAACCACTTTTCGCACTTGTGTTAGTGTTGAAAAACCACTTTTCGCACTTGTGTTGGTGCAGGAAACCACTTTTGCACTTGTATTAGTGTGGAAAAACCACTTTTCGCACTTATGTTAGTGTTGAAAAACCACTTTTCGCAATTGTGTTAGTGTTGAAAAACAACTTTTCGCACTTGTGTTAGTGTTGAAAAACCACTTTTTGCACTTGTATTAGTGTTGAAAAACCACTTTTCGCACTTGTGTTGGTGCAGGAAACCACTTTTGCACTTGTATTAGTGTGGAAAAACCACTTTTCGCACTTGTGTTAGTGTTGAAAAACCACTTTTCGCACTTGTGTTGGTGTTGAAAAACCACTTTTCGCACTTGTGTTAGTGTTGAAAAACCACTTTTCGCACTTGTGTTGGTGCAGGAAACCACTTTTGCGCTTGTATTAGTGTGGAAAAACCACTTTTCGCACTTGTGTTAGTGTTGAAAAACCACTTTTTGCACTTGTATTAGTGTTGAAAAAACACTTTTCGCACTTGTGCTGGTGCAGGAAACCACTTTTGCACTTGTATTAGTGTGGAAAAAACACTTTTCGCACTTGTGTTAGTGTTGAAAAACTGCTTTTCGCACTTGTGTTAGTGTTGAAAAACCACTTTTCGCACTTGTGTTGGTGCAGGAAACCGCTTTTGCACTTGTATTAGTGTGGAAAAACCACTTTTCGCACTTGTGTTAGTGTTGAAAAACCACTTTTCGCACTTGTGTTAGTGTTGAAAAACCACTTTTCGCACTTGTGTTGGTGCAGGAAACCACTTTTCGCACTTGTGTTAGTGTTGAAAAACCACTTTTCGCACTTGTGTTAGTGTTGAAAAAACCACTTTTCGCACTTGTGTTGGTGCAGGAAACCAATTTTGCACTTGTATTAGTGTGGAAAAAACACTTTTTGCACTTGTGATAGTGTTGAAAAACCACTTTTCGCACTTGTGTTAGTGTTGAAAAACCACTTTTCGCACTTGTGTTCGTGTTGAAAAACCACTTTTCGCACTTGTGTTGGTGCAGGAAACCACTTTTGCACTTGTATTAGTGTGGAAAAACCACTTTTCGCACTTGTGTTAGTGTTGAAAAACAACTTTTCGCACTTGTGTTAGTGTTGAAAAACCACTTTTTGCACTTGTGTTGGTGCAGGAAACCACTTTTGCACTTGTATTAGTGTGGAAAAACCACTTTTCGCACTTGTGTTAGTGTTGAAAAACCACTTTTCGCACTTGTGTTGGTGTTGAAAAACCACTTTTCGCACTTGTGTTAGTGTTGAAAAACCACTTTTCGCACTTGTGTTGGTGCAGGAAACCACTTTTGCGCTTGTATTAGTGTGGAAAAACCACTTTTCGCACTTGTGTTAGTGTTGAAAAACCACTTTTTGCACTTGTATTAGTGTTGAAAAAACACTTTTCGCACTTGTGCTGGTGCAGGAAACCACTTTTGCACTTGTATTAGTGTGGAAAAAACACTTTTCGCACTTGTGTTAGTGTTGAAAAACTGCTTTTCGCACTTGTGTTAGTGTTGAAAAACCACTTTTCGCACTTGTGTTGGTGCAGGAAACCGCTTTTGCACTTGTATTAGTGTGGAAAAACCACTTTTCGCACTTGTGTTAGTGTTGAAAAACCACTTTTCGCACTTGTGTTAGTGTTGAAAAACCACTTTTCGCACTTGTGTTGGTGCAGGAAACCACTTTTCGCACTTGTGTTAGTGTTGAAAAACCACTTTTCGCACTTGTGTTAGTGTTGAAAAAACCACTTTTCGCACTTGTGTTGGTGCAGGAAACCAATTTTGCACTTGTATTAGTGTGGAAAAAACACTTTTTGCACTTGTGATAGTGTTGAAAAACCACTTTTCGCACTTGTGTTAGTGTTGAAAAACCACTTTTCGCACTTGTGTTCGTGTTGAAAAACCACTTTTCGCACTTGTGTTGGTGCAGGAAACCACTTTTGCACTTGTATTAGTGTGGAAAAACCACTTTTCGCACTTGTGTTAGTGTTGAAAAACAACTTTTCGCACTTGTGTTAGTGTTGAAAAACCACTTTTCGCACTTGTGTTGGTGCAGGAAACCACTTTTGCACTTGTATTAGTGTGGAAAAACCACTTTTCGCACTTGTGTTAGTGATGAAAAACCACTTTTCGCACTTGTATTAGTGTTGAAAAACCACTTTTTGCACTTGTGTTGGTGCAGGAAACCACTTTTGCACTTGTATTAGTGTGGAAAAAACACTTTTTGCACTTGTGATAGTGTTGAAAAACCACTTTTCGCACTTTTGTTAGTGTTGAAAAACCACTTTTCACACTTGTGTTGGTGCAGGAAACCACTTTTGCACTTGTATTAGTGTGGAAAAAACACTTTTTGCACTTGTGATAGTGTTGAAAAACCACTTTTCGCACTTGTGTTAGTGTTGAAAAACCACTTTTCGCACTTGTGTTGGTGCAGGAAACCACTTTTGCACTTGTATTAGTGTGGAAAAACCACTTTTCGCACTTGTGTTAGTGTTGAAAAACCACTTTTCGCACTTGTGTTAGTGTTGAAAAACCACTTTTCTCACTTGTGTTGGTGCAGGAAACCACTTTTGCACTTGTATTAGTGTGGAAAAACCACTTTTCGCACTTGTGTTATTGTTGAAAAACCACTTTTCGCACTTGTGTTAGTGCAGGAAACCACTTTTGCACTTGTATTAGTGTGGAAAAAACACTTTTTGCACTTGTATTAGTGTGGAAAAAACACTTTTTGCACTTGTATTAGTGTAGAAAAAACACTTTTTGCACTTGTGATAGTGTTGAAAAAACACTTTTCGCACTTGTGTTAGTGTTGAAAAACCACTTTTCGCACTTGTGTTAGTGTTGAAAAACCTCTTTTCGCACTTGTGTTAGTGTTGAAAAACCACTTTTCGCAGTTGTGTTGGTGCAGGAAACCACTTTTGCACTTGTATTAGTGTGGAAAAAACACTTTTCGCACTTGTGTTAGTGTTGAAAAACCACTTTTCGCACTTGTGTTAGTCTTGAAAAACCACTTTTGCACTTGTATTAGTGTGGAAAAACCACTTTCCGCACTTGTGTTAGTGTTGAAAAACAACTTTTCGCACTTGTGTTAGTGTTGAAAAACCACTTTTTACACTTGTGTTGGTGCAGGAAACCACTTTTGCACTTGTATTAGTGTGGAAAAAACACTTTTTGCACTTGTGATAGTGTTGAAAAACCACTTTTCGCACTTGTGTTAGTGTTGAAAAACCACTTTTCGCACTTGTGTTGGTGCAGGAAACCACTTTTGCACTTCTATTAGTGTGGAAAAACCACTTTTCGCACTTGTGTTAGTGTTGAAAAACCACTTTTCGCACTTGTGTTAGTGTTGAAAAACCACTTTTCGCACTTGTGTTAGTGTTGAAAAACCACTTTTCGCACTTGTGTTAGTGTTGAAAAACCACTTTTCGCACTTGTGTTGGTGCAGGAAACCACTTTTGCACTTGTATTCGTGTGGAAAAACCACTTTTCGCACTTGTGTTGGTGCAGGAAACCACTTTTGCACTTGTATTAGTGTGGAAAAACCACTTTTCGCACTTATGTTAGTGTTGAAAAACCACTTTTCGCAATTGTGTTAGTGTTGAAAAACCACTTTTCGCACTTGTGTTAGTGTTGAAAAACCACTTTTTGCACTTGTATTAGTGTTGAAAAACCACTTTTCGCACTTGTGTTGGTGCAGGAAACCACTTTTGCACTTGTATTAGTGTGGAAAAACCACTTTTCGCACTTGTGTTGGTGTTGAAAAACCACTTTTCGCACTTGTGTTAGTGTTGAAAAACCACTTTTTGCACTTGTGTTGGTGCAGGAAACCACTTTTGCGCTTGTATTAGTGTGGAAAAACCACTTTTCGCACTTGTGTTAGTGTTGAAAAACCACTTTTTGCACTTGTATTAGTGTTGAAAAACCACTTTTCGCACTTGTGTTAGTGTTGAAAAACCACTTTTCGCACTTGTGTTGGTGCAGGAAACCACTTTTGCACTTGTATTAGTGTGGAAAAACCACTTTTCGCACTTGTGTTAGTGTTGAAAAACCACTTTTCGCACTTGTGTTAGTGTTGAAAAACCACTTTTCGCACTTGTGTTGGTGCAGGAAACCACTTTTGCACTTGTATTAGTGTGGAAAAACCACTTTTCGCACTTGTGTTGGTGCAGGAAACCACTTTTGCACTTGTATTAGTGTGGAAAAACCACTTTTCGCACTTATGTTAGTGTTGAAAAACCACTTTTCGCAATTGTGTTAGTGTTGAAAAACCACTTTTCGCACTTGTGTTAGTGTTGAAAAACCACTTTTTGCACTTGTATTAGTGTTGAAAAACCACTTTTCGCACTTGTGTTGGTGCAGGAAACCACTTTTGCACTTGTATTAGTGTGGAAAAACCACTTTTCGCACTTATGTTAGTGTTGAAAAACCACTTTTCGCACTTGTGTTGGTGTTGAAAAACCACTTTTCGCACTTGTGTTAGTGTTGAAAAACCACTTTTCGCACTTGTGTTGGTGCAGGAAACCACTTTTGCGCTTGTATTAGTGTGGAAAAACCACTTTTCGCACTTGTGTTAGTGTTGAAAAACCACTTTTTGCACTTGTATTAGTGTTGAAAAACCACTTTTCGCACTTGTGCTGGTGCAGGAAACCACTTTTGCACTTGTATTAGTGTGGAAAAAACACTTTTCGCACTTGTGTTAGTGTTGAAAAACCGCTTTTCGCACTTGTGTTAGTGTTGAAAAACCACTTTTCGCACTTGTGTTGGTGCAGGAAACCGCTTTTGCACTTGTATTAGTGTGGAAAAACCACTTTTCGCACTTGTGTTAGTGTTGAAAAACCACTTTTCGCACTTGTGTTAGTGTTGAAAAACCACTTTTCGCACTTGTGTTGGTGCAGGAAACCACTTTTCGCACTTGTGTTAGTGTTGAAAAACCACTTTTCGCACTTGTGTTAGTGTTGAAAAAACCACTTTTCGCACTTGTGTTGGTGCAGGAAACCACTTTTGCACTTGTAATAGTGTGGAAAAAACACTTTTTGCACTTGTGATAGTGTTGAAAAACCACTTTTCGCACTTGTGTTAGTGTTGAAAAACCACTTTTCGCACTTGTGTTCGTGTTGAAAAACCACTTTTCGCACTTGTGTTGGTGCAGGAAACCACTTTTGCACTTGTATTAGTGTGGAAAAACCACTTTTCGCACTTGTGTTAGTGTTGAAAAACAACTTTTCGCACTTGTGTTAGTGTTGAAAAACCACTTTTCGCACTTGTGTTGGTGCAGGAAACCACTTTTGCACTTGTATTAGTGTGGAAAAACCACTTTTCGCACTTGTGTTAGTGATGAAAAACCACTTTTCGCACTTGTATTAGTGTTGAAAAACCACTTTTTGCACTTGTGTTGGTGCAGGAAACCACTTTTGCACTTGTATTAGTGTGGAAAAAACACTTTTTGCACTTGTGATAGTGTTGAAAAACCACTTTTCGCACTTTTGTTAGTGTTGAAAAACCAATTTTCACACTTGTGTTGGTGCAGGAAACCACTTTTGCACTTGTATTAGTGTGGAAAAACCACTTTTCGCACTGTGTTAGTGTTGAAAAACCACTTTTCGCACTTGTGTTAGTGTTGAAAAACCACTTTTCGCACTTGTGTTAGTGTTGAAAAACCACTTTTCGCACTAGTGTTGGTGCAGGAACCACTTTTGCACTTGTATTAGTGTGGAAAAAACACTTTTCGCACTTGTGTTAGTGTTGAAAAACCACTTTTTGCACTTGTGTTAGTGTTGAAAAACCACTTTTCGCACTTGTGTTGGTGCAGGAAACCACTTTTGAACTTGTATTAGTGTGGAAAAAACACTTTTTGCACTTGTGATAGTGTTGAAAAACCACTTTTCGCACTTGTGTTAGTGTTGAAAAACCACTTTTCGCACTTGTGTTGGTGCAGGAAACCACTTTTGCACTTGTATTAGTGTGGAAAAACCACTTTTCGCACTTGTGTTAGTGTTGAAAAACCACTTTTCGCACTTGTGTTAGTGTTGAAAAACCACTTTTCTCACTTGTGTTGGTGCAGGAAACCACTTTTGCACTTGTATTAGTGTGGAAAAACCACTTTTCGCACTTGTGTTATTGTTGAAAAACCACTTTTCGCACTTGTGTTAGTGCAGGAAACCACTTTTGCACTTGTATTAGTGTGGAAAAAACACTTTTTGCACTTGTATTAGTGTGGAAAAAACACTTTTTGCACTTGTATTAGTGTAGAAAAAACACTTTTTGCACTTGTGATAGTGTTGAAAAAACACTTTTCGCACTTGTGTTAGTGTTGAAAAACCACTTTTCGCACTTGTGTTAGTGTTGAAAAACCTCTTTTCGCACTTGTGTTAGTGTTGAAAAACCACTTTTCGCAGTTGTGTTGGTGCAGGAAACCACTTTTGCACTTGTATTAGTGTGGAAAAAACACTTTTCGCACTTGTGTTAGTGTTGAAAAACCACTTTTCGCACTTGTGTTAGTCTTGAAAAACCACTTTTGCACTTGTATTAGTGTGGAAAAACCACTTTCCGCACTTGTGTTAGTGTTGAAAAACAACTTTTCGCACTTGTGTTAGTGTTGAAAAACCACTTTTTGCACTTGTGTTGGTGCAGGAAACCACTTTTGCACTTGTATTAGTGTGGAAAAAACACTTTTTGCACTTGTGATAGTGTTGAAAAACCACTTTTCGCACTTGTGTTAGTGTTGAAAAACCACTTTTCGCACTTGTGTTGGTGCAGGAAACCACTTTTGCACTTCTATTAGTGTGGAAAAACCACTTTTCGCACTTGTGTTAGTGTTGAAAAACCACTTTTCGCACTTGTGTTAGTGTTGAAAAACCACTTTTCGCACTTGTGTTAGTGTTGAAAAACCACTTTTCGCACTTGTGTTAGTGTTGAAAAACCACTTTTCGCACTTGTGTTGGTGCAGGAAACCACTTTTGCACTTGTATTCGTGTGGAAAAACCACTTTTCGCACTTGTGTTGGTGCAGGAAACCACTTTTGCACTTGTATTAGTGTGGAAAAACCACTTTTCGCACTTATGTTAGTGTTGAAAAACCACTTTTCGCAATTGTGTTAGTGTTGAAAAACCACTTTTCGCACTTGTGTTAGTGTTGAAAAACCACTTTTTGCACTTGTATTAGTGTTGAAAAACCACTTTTCGCACTTGTGTTGGTGCAGGAAACCACTTTTGCACTTGTATTAGTGTGGAAAAACCACTTTTCGCACTTGTGTTGGTGTTGAAAAACCACTTTTTGCACTTGTGTTAGTGTTGAAAAACCACTTTTTGCACTTGTGTTGGTGCAAGAAACCACTTTTGCGCTTGTATTAGTGTGGAAAAACCACTTTTCGCACTTGTGTTAGTGTTGAAAAACGACTTTTTGCACTTGTATTAGTGTTGAAAAACCACTTTTCGCACTTGTGCTGGTGCAGGAAACCACTTTTGCACTTGTATTCGTGTGGAAAAAACACTTTTTGCACTTGTGATAGTGTTGAAAAACCACTTTTCGCACTTTTGTTAGTGTTGAAAAACCACTTTTCACACTTGTGTTGGTGCAGGAAACCACTTTTGCACTTGTATTAGTGTGGAAAAACCACTTTTCGCACTTGTGTTAGTGTTGAAAAACCACTTTTCGCACTTGTGTTAGTGTTGAAAAACCACTTTTCGCACTAGTGTTGGTGCAGGAAACCACTTTTGCACTTGCATTAGTGTGGAAAAAACACTTTTCGCACTTGTGTTAGTGTTGAAAAACCACTTTTTGCACTTGTGTTAGTGTTGAAAAACCACTTTTCGCACTTGTGTTGGTGCAGGAAACCACTTTTGCACTTGTATTAGTGTGGAAAAACACTTTTTGCACTTGTGATAGTGTTGAAAAACCACTTTTCGCACTTGTGTTAGTGTTGAAAAACCACTTTTCGCACTTGTGTTGGTGCAGGAAACCACTTTTGCACTTGTATTAGTGTGGAAAAACCACTTTTCGCACTTATGTTAGTGTTGAAAAACCACTTTTCGCAATTGTGTTAGTGTTGAAAAACAACTTTTCGCACTTGTGTTAGTGTTGAAAAACCACTTTTTGCACTTGTATTAGTGTTGAAAAACCACTTTTCGCACTTGTGTTGGTGCAGGAAACCACTTTTGCACTTGTATTAGTGTGGAAAAACCACTTTTCGCACTTGTGTTAGTGTTGAAAAACCACTTTTCGCACTTGTGTTGGTGTTGAAAAACCACTTTTCGCACTTGTGTTAGTGTTGAAAAACCACTTTTCGCACTTGTGTTGGTGCAGGAAACCACTTTTGCGCTTGTATTAGTGTGGAAAAACCACTTTTCGCACTTGTGTTAGTGTTGAAAAACCACTTTTTGCACTTGTATTAGTGTTGAAAAAACACTTTTCGCACTTGTGCTGGTGCAGGAAACCACTTTTGCACTTGTATTAGTGTGGAAAAAACACTTTTCGCACTTGTGTTAGTGTTGAAAAACTGCTTTTCGCACTTGTGTTAGTGTTGAAAAACCACTTTTCGCACTTGTGTTGGTGCAGGAAACCACTTTTGCACTTGTATTAGTGTGGAAAAAACACTTTTTGCACTTGTGATAGTGTTGAAAAACCACTTTTCGCACTTGTGTTAGTGTTGAAAAACCACTTTTCGCACTTGTGTTGGTGCAGGAAACCACTTTTGCACTTCTATTAGTGTGGAAAAACCACTTTTCGCACTTGTGTTAGTGTTGAAAAACCACTTTTCGCACTTGTGTTAGTGTTGAAAAACCACTTTTCGCACTTGTGTTAGTGTTGAAAAACCACTTTTCGCACTTGTGTTAGTGTTGAAAAACCACTTTTCGCACTTGTGTTGGTGCAGGAAACCACTTTTGCACTTGTATTCGTGTGGAAAAACCACTTTTCGCACTTGTGTTGGTGCAGGAAACCACTTTTGCACTTGTATTAGTGTGGAAAAACCACTTTTCGCACTTATGTTAGTGTTGAAAAACCACTTTTCGCAATTGTGTTAGTGTTGAAAAACCACTTTTCGCACTTGTGTTAGTGTTGAAAAACCACTTTTTGCACTTGTATTAGTGTTGAAAAACCACTTTTCGCACTTGTGTTGGTGCAGGAAACCACTTTTGCACTTGTATTAGTGTGGAAAAACCACTTTTCGCACTTGTGTTGGTGTTGAAAAACCACTTTTCGCACTTGTGTTAGTGTTGAAAAACCACTTTTTGCACTTGTGTTGGTGCAAGAAACCACTTTTGCGCTTGTATTAGTGTGGAAAAACCACTTTTCGCACTTGTGTTAGTGTTGAAAAACCACTTTTTGCACTTGTATTAGTGTTGAAAAACCACTTTTCGCACTTGTGCTGGTGCAGGAAACCACTTTTGCACTTGTATTCGTGTGGAAAAAACACTTTTTGCACTTGTGATAGTGTTGAAAAACCACTTTTCGCACTTTTGTTAGTGTTGAAAAACCACTTTTCACACTTGTGTTGGTGCAGGAAACCACTTTTGCACTTGTATTAGTGTGGAAAAACCACTTTTCGCACTTGTGTTAGTGTTGAAAAACCACTTTTCGCACTTGTGTTAGTGTTGAAAAACCACTTTTCGCACTAGTGTTGGTGCAGGAAACCACTTTTGCACTTGCATTAGTGTGGAAAAAACACTTTTCGCACTTGTGTTAGTGTTGAAAAACCACTTTTTGCACTTGTGTTAGTGTTGAAAAACCACTTTTCGCACTTGTGTTGGTGCAGGAAACCACTTTTGCACTTGTATTAGTGTGGAAAAACACTTTTTGCACTTGTGATAGTGTTGAAAAACCACTTTTCGCACTTGTGTTAGTGTTGAAAAACCACTTTTCGCACTTGTGTTGGTGCAGGAAACCACTTTTGCACTTGTATTAGTGTGGAAAAACCACTTTTCGCACTTATGTTAGTGTTGAAAAACCACTTTTCGCAATTGTGTTAGTGTTGAAAAACAACTTTTCGCACTTGTGTTAGTGTTGAAAAACCACTTTTTGCACTTGTATTAGTGTTGAAAAACCACTTTTCGCACTTGTGTTGGTGCAGGAAACCACTTTTGCACTTGTATTAGTGTGGAAAAACCACTTTTCGCACTTGTGTTAGTGTTGAAAAACCACTTTTCGCACTTGTGTTGGTGTTGAAAAACCACTTTTCGCACTTGTGTTAGTGTTGAAAAACCACTTTTCGCACTTGTGTTGGTGCAGGAAACCACTTTTGCGCTTGTATTAGTGTGGAAAAACCACTTTTCGCACTTGTGTTAGTGTTGAAAAACCACTTTTTGCACTTGTATTAGTGTTGAAAAAACACTTTTCGCACTTGTGCTGGTGCAGGAAACCACTTTTGCACTTGTATTAGTGTGGAAAAAACACTTTTCGCACTTGTGTTAGTGTTGAAAAACTGCTTTTCGCACTTGTGTTAGTGTTGAAAAACCACTTTTCGCACTTGTGTTGGTGCAGGAAACCGCTTTTGCACTTGTATTAGTGTGGAAAAACCACTTTTCGCACTTGTGTTAGTGTTGAAAAACCACTTTTCGCACTTGTGTTAGTGTTGAAAAACCACTTTTCGCACTTGTGTTGGTGCAGGAAACCACTTTTCGCACTTGTGTTAGTGTTGAAAAACCACTTTTCGCACTTGTGTTAGTGTTGAAAAAACCACTTTTCGCACTTGTGTTGGTGCAGGAAACCAATTTTGCACTTGTATTAGTGTGGAAAAAACACTTTTTGCACTTGTGATAGTGTTGAAAAACCACTTTTCGCACTTGTGTTAGTGTTGAAAAACCACTTTTCGCACTTGTGTTCGTGTTGAAAAACCACTTTTCGCACTTGTGTTGGTGCAGGAAACCACTTTTGCACTTGTATTAGTGTGGAAAAACCACTTTTCGCACTTGTGTTAGTGTTGAAAAACAACTTTTCGCACTTGTGTTAGTGTTGAAAAACCACTTTTTGCACTTGTGTTGGTGCAGGAAACCACTTTTGCACTTGTATTAGTGTGGAAAAACCACTTTTCGCACTTGTGTTAGTGTTGAAAAACCACTTTTCGCACTTGTGTTGGTGTTGAAAAACCACTTTTCGCACTTGTGTTAGTGTTGAAAAACCACTTTTCGCACTTGTGTTGGTGCAGGAAACCACTTTTGCGCTTGTATTAGTGTGGAAAAACCACTTTTCGCACTTGTGTTAGTGTTGAAAAACCACTTTTTGCACTTGTATTAGTGTTGAAAAAACACTTTTCGCACTTGTGCTGGTGCAGGAAACCACTTTTGCACTTGTATTAGTGTGGAAAAAAACACTTTTCGCACTTGTGTTAGTGTTGAAAAACTGCTTTTCGCACTTGTGTTAGTGTTGAAAAACCACTTTTCGCACTTGTGTTGGTGCAGGAAACCGCTTTTGCACTTGTATTAGTGTGGAAAAACCACTTTTCGCACTTGTGTTAGTGTTGAAAAACCACTTTTCGCACTTGTGTTAGTGTTGAAAAACCACTTTTCGCACTTGTGTTGGTGCAGGAAACCACTTTTCGCACTTGTGTTAGTGTTGAAAAACCACTTTTCGCACTTGTGTTAGTGTTGAAAAAACCACTTTTCGCACTTGTGTTGGTGCAGGAAACCAATTTTGCACTTGTATTAGTGTGGAAAAAACACTTTTTGCACTTGTGATAGTGTTGAAAAACCACTTTTCGCACTTGTGTTAGTGTTGAAAAACCACTTTTCGCACTTGTGTTCGTGTTGAAAAACCACTTTTCGCACTTGTGTTGGTGCAGGAAACCACTTTTGCACTTGTATTAGTGTGGAAAAACCACTTTTCGCACTTGTGTTAGTGTTGAAAAACAACTTTTCGCACTTGTGTTAGTGTTGAAAAACCACTTTTCGCACTTGTGTTGGTGCAGGAAACCACTTTTGCACTTGTATTAGTGTGGAAAAACCACTTTTCGCACTTGTGTTAGTGATGAAAAACCACTTTTCGCACTTGTATTAGTGTTGAAAAACCACTTTTTGCACTTGTGTTGGTGCAGGAAACCACTTTTGCACTTGTATTAGTGTGGAAAAAACACTTTTTGCACTTGTGATAGTGTTGAAAAACCACTTTTCGCACTTTTGTTAGTGTTGAAAAACCACTTTTCACACTTGTGTTGGTGCAGGAAACCACTTTTGCACTTGTATTAGTGTGGAAAAACCACTTTTCGCACTGTGTTAGTGTTGAAAAACCACTTTTCGCACTTGTGTTAGTGTTGAAAAACCACTTTTCGCACTTGTGTTAGTGTTGAAAAACCACTTTTCGCACTAGTGTTGGTGCAGGAACCACTTTTGCACTTGTATTAGTGTGGAAAAAACACTTTTCGCACTTGTGTTAGTGTTGAAAAACCACTTTTTGCACTTGTGTTAGTGTTGAAAAACCACTTTTCGCACTTGGGTTGGTGCAGGAAACCACTTTTGCACTTGTATTAGTGTGGAAAAAACACTTTTTGCACTTGTGATAGTGTTGAAAAACCACTTTTCGCACTTGTGTTAGTGTTGAAAAAACACTTTTCGCACTTGTGTTGGTGCAGGAAACCACTTTTGCACTTGTATTAGTGTGGAAAAACCACTTTTCGCACTTGTGTTAGTGTTGAAAAACCACTTTTCGCACTTGTGTTAGTGTTGAAAAACCACTTTTCTCACTTGTGTTGGTGCAGGAAACCACTTTTGCACTTGTATTAGTGTGGAAAAACCACTTTTCGCACTTGTGTTATTGTTGAAAAACCACTTTTCGCACTTGTGTTAGTGCAGGAAACCACTTTTGCACTTGTATTAGTGTGGAAAAAACACTTTTTGCACTTGTATTAGTGTGGAAAAAACACTTTTTGCACTTGTATTAGTGTAGAAAAAACACTTTTTGCACTTGTGATAGTGTTGAAAAAACACTTTTCGCACTTGTGTTAGTGTTGAAAAACCACTTTTCGCACTTGTGTTAGTGTTGAAAAACCTCTTTTCACACTTGTGTTAGTGTTGAAAAACCACTTTTCGCAGTTGTGTTGGTGCAGGAAACCACTTTTGCACTTGTATTAGTGTGGAAAAAACACTTTTCGCACTTGTGTTAGTGTTGAAAAACCACTTTTCGCACTTGTGTTAGTCTTGAAAAACCACTTTTGCACTTGTATTAGTGTGGAAAAACCACTTTCCGCACTTGTGTTAGTGTTGAAAAACAACTTTTCGCACTTGTGTTAGTGTTGAAAAACCACTTTTTGCACTTGTGTTGGTGCAGGAAACCACTTTTGCACTTGTATTAGTGTGGAAAAAACACTTTTTGCACTTGTGATAGTGTTGAAAAACCACTTTTCGCACTTGTGTTAGTGTTGAAAAACCACTTTTCACACTTGTGTTGGTGCAGGAAACCACTTTTGCACTTCTATTAGTGTGGAAAAACCACTTTTCGCACTTGTGTTAGTGTTGAAAAACCACTTTTCGCACTTGTGTTAGTGTTGAAAAACCACTTTTCGCACTTGTGATAGTGTTGAAAAACCACTTTTTGCACTTGTGTTGGTGCAGGAAACCTATTTTGCGCTTGTATTAGTGTGGAAAAACCACTTTTCGCACTTGTGTTAGTGTTGAAAAACCACTTTTTGCACTTGTATTAGTGTTGAAAAACCACTTTTCGCACTTGTGCTGGTGCAGGAAACCACTTTTGCACTTGTATTAGTGTGGAAAAAACACTTTTTGCACTTGTGATAGTGTTGAAAAACCACTTTTCGCACTTTTGTTAGTGTTGAAAAACCACTTTTCACACTTGTGTTGGTGCAGGAAACCACTTTTGCACTTGTATTAGTGTGGAAAAACCACTTTTCGCACTTGTGTTAGTGTTGAAAAACCACTTTTCGCACTTGTGTTAGTGTTGAAAAACCACTTTTCGCACTAGTGTTGGTGCAGGAAACCACTTTTGCACTTGCATTAGTGTGGAAAAAACACTTTTCGCACTTGTGTTAGTGTTGAAAAACCACTTTTTGCACTTGTGTTAGTGTTGAAAAACCACTTTTCGCACTTGTGTTGGTGCAGGAAACCACTTTTGCACTTGTATTAGTGTGGAAAAAACACTTTTTGCACTTGTGATAGTGTTGAAAAACCTCTTTTCGCACTTGTGTTAGTGTTGAAAAACCACTTTTCGCACTTGTGTTGGTGCAGGAAACCACTTTTGCACTTGTATTAGTGTTGAAAAACCACTTTTCGCACTTTTGTTAGTGGTGAAAAACCACTTTTCGCACTTGTGTTGGTGCAGGAAACCACTTTTGCACTTGTATTAGTGTGTAAAAAACACTTTTCGCACTTGTGTTAGTGTTGAAAAACCACTTTTCGCACTTGTGTTAGTGTTGAAAAACCTCTTTTCGCACTTGTGTTAGTGTTGAAAAAACACTTTTCGCAGTTGTGTTGGTGCAGGAAACCACTTTTGCACTTGTATTAGTGTGGAAAAAACACTTTTCGCACTTGTGTTAGTGTTGAAAAACCACTTTTCGCACTTGTGTTAGTCTTGAAAAACCACTTTTGCACTTGTATTAGTGTGGAAAAACCACTTTCCGCACTTGTGTTAGTGTTGAAAAACAACTTTTCGCACTTGTGTTAGTGTTGAAAAACCACTTTTCGCACTTGTGTTGGTGCAGGAAACCACTTTTGCACTTGTATTAGTGTGGAAAAAACACTTTTTGCACTTGTGATAGTGTTGAAAAACCACTTTTCGCACTTGTGTTAGTGTTGAAAAACCACTTTTCGCACTTGTGTTGGTACAGGAAACCACTTTTGCACTTGTATTAGTGTGGAAAAACCACTTTTCGCACTTGTGTTAGTGTTGAAAAACCACTTTTCGCACTTGTGTTAGTGTTGAAAAACCACTTTTCGCACTTGTGTTAGTGTTGAAAAACCACTTTTCGCACTTGTGTTAGTGTTGAAAAACCACTTTTCGCACTTGTGTTGGTGCAGGAAACCACTTTTGCACTTGTATTAGTGTGGAAAAACCACTTTTCGCACTTGTGTTGGTGCAGGAAACCACTTTTGCACTTGTATTAGTGTGGAAAAACCACTTTTCGCACTTGTGTAAGTGTTGAAAAACCACTTTTCGCACTTGTGTTAGTGTTGAAAAACCACTTTTCGCACTTGTGTTAGTGTTGAAAAACCACTTTTTGCACTTGTATTAGTGTTGAAAAACCACTTTTCGCACTTGTGTTGGTGCAGGAAACCACTTTTGCACTTGTATTAGTGTGGGAAAACCACTTTTCGCACTTGTGTTAGTGTTGAAAAACCACTTTTCGCACTTGTGTTAATGTTGAAAAACCACTTTTCGCACTTGTGTTAGTGTTGAAAAACCACTTTTCGCACTTGTGTTGGTGCAGGAAACCACTTTTGCACTTGTATTAGTGTGGAAAAAACACTTTTTGCACTTGTGATAGTGTTGAAAAACCACTTTTCGCACTTGTGTTAGTGTTGAAAAACCACTTTTCGCACTTGTGTTGGTGCAGGAAACCACTTTTGCACTTGTATTAGTGTGGAAAAACCACTTTTCGCACTTGTGTTAGTGTTGAAAAACCACTTTTCGCACTTGTGTTAGTGTTGAAAACCCACTTTTCTCACTTGTGTTGGTGCAGGAAACCACTTTTGCACTTGTATTAGTGTGGAAAAACCACTTTTCGCACTTGTGTTATTGTTGAAAAACCACTTTTCGCACTTGTGTTAGTGCAGGAAACCACTTTTGCACTTGTATTAGTGTGGAAAAAACACTTTTCGCACTTGTGTTGGTGCAGGAAACCACTTTTGCACTTGTATTAGTGTGGAAAAACCACTTTTCGCACTTATGTTAGTGTTGAAAAACCACTTTTCGCAATTGTGTTAGTGTTGAAAAACCACTTTTCGCACTTGTGTTAGTGTTGAAAAACCACTTTTTGCACTTGTATTAGTGTTGAAAAACCACTTTTCGCACTTGTGTTGGTGCAGGAAACCACTTTTGCACTTGTATTAGTGTGGAAAAACCACTTTTCGCACTTGTGTTAGTGTTGAAAAACCACTTTTCGCACTTGTGTTGGTGTTGAAAAACCACTTTTCGCACTTGTGTTCGTGTTGAAAAACCACTTTTCGCACTTGTGTTAGTGTTGAAAAACCACTTTTCACACTTGTGTTGGTGCAGGAAACCACTTTTGCACTTCTATTAGTGTGGAAAAACCACTTTTCGCACTTGTGTTAGTGTTGAAAAACCACTTTTCGCACTTGTGTTAGTGTTGAAAAACCACTTTTCGCACTTGTGATAGTGTTGAAAAACCACTTTTTGCACTTGTGTTGGTGCAGGAAACCTATTTTGTGCTTGTATTAGTGTGGAAAAACCACTTTTCGCACTTGTGTTAGTGTTGAAAAACCACTTTTTGCACTTGTATTAGTGTTGAAAAACCACTTTTCGCACTTGTGCTGGTGCAGGAAACCACTTTTGCACTTGTATTAGTGTGGAAAAAACACTTTTTGCACTTGTGATAGTGTTGAAAAACCACTTTTCGCACTTTTGTTAGTGTTGAAAAACCACTTTTCACACTTGTGTTGGTGCAGGAAACCACTTTTGCACTTGTATTAGTGTGGAAAAACCACTTTTCGCACTTGTGTTAGTGTTGAAAAACCACTTTTCGCACTTGTGTTAGTGTTGAAAAACCACTTTTCGCACTAGTGTTGGTGCAGGAAACCACTTTTGCACTTGCATTAGTGTGGAAAAAACACTTTTCGCACTTGTGTTAGTGTTGAAAAACCACTTTTTGCACTTGTGTTAGTGTTGAAAAACCACTTTTCGCACTTGTGTTGGTGCAGGAAACCACTTTTGCACTTGTATTAGTGTGGAAAAAACACTTTTTGCACTTGTGATAGTGTTGAAAAACCTCTTTTCGCACTTGTGTTAGTGTTGAAAAACCACTTTTCGCACTTGTGTTGGTGCAGGAAACCACTTTTGCACTTGTATTAGTGTTGAAAAACCACTTTTCGCACTTTTGTTAGTGGTGAAAAACCACTTTTCGCACTTGTGTTGGTGCAGGAAACCACTTTTGCACTTGTATTAGTGTGTAAAAAACACTTTTCGCACTTGTGTTAGTGTTGAAAAACCACTTTTCGCACTTGTGTTAGTGTTGAAAAACCTCTTTTCGCACTTGTGTTAGTGTTGAAAAACCACTTTTCGCAGTTGTGTTGGTGCAGGAAACCACTTTTGCACTTGTATTAGTGTGGAAAAAACACTTTTCGCACTTGTGTTAGTGTTGAAAAACCACTTTTCGCACTTGTGTTAGTCTTGAAAAACCACTTTTGCACTTGTATTAGTGTGGAAAAACCACTTTCCGCACTTGTGTTAGTGTTGAAAAACAACTTTTCGCACTTGTGTTAGTGTTGAAAAACCACTTTTCGCACTTGTGTTGGTGCAGGAAACCACTTTTGCACTTGTATTAGTGTGGAAAAAACACTTTTTGCACTTGTGATAGTGTTGAAAAACCACTTTTCGCACTTGTGTTAGTGTTGAAAAACCACTTTTCGCACTTGTGTTGGTACAGGAAACCACTTTTGCACTTGTATTAGTGTGGAAAAACCACTTTTCGCACTTGTGTTAGTGTTGAAAAACCACTTTTCGCACTTGTGTTAGTGTTGAAAAACCACTTTTCGCACTTGTGTTAGTGTTGAAAAACCACTTTTCGCACTTGTGTTAGTGTTGAAAAACCACTTTTCGCACTTGTGTTGGTGCAGGAAACCACTTTTGCACTTGTATTAGTGTGGAAAAACCACTTTTCGCACTTGTGTTGGTGCAGGAAACCACTTTTGCACTTGTATTAGTGTGGAAAAACCACTTTTCGCACTTGTGTAAGTGTTGAAAAACCACTTTTCGCACTTGTGTTAGTGTTGAAAAACCACTTTTCGCACTTGTGTTAGTGTTGAAAAACCACTTTTTGCACTTGTATTAGTGTTGAAAAACCACTTTTCGCACTTGTGTTGGTGCAGGAAACCACTTTTGCACTTGTATTAGTGTGGGAAAACCACTTTTCGCACTTGTGTTAGTGTTGAAAAACCACTTTTCGCACTTGTGTTAATGTTGAAAAACCACTTTTCGCACTTGTGTTAGTGTTGAAAAACCACTTTTCGCACTTGTGTTGGTGCAGGAAACCACTTTTGCACTTGTATTAGTGTGGAAAAACCCTTTTTGCACTTGTGATAGTGTTGAAAAACCACTTTTCGCACTTGTGTTAGTGTTGAAAAACCACTTTTCGCACTTGTGTTGGTGCAGGAAACCACTTTTGCACTTGTATTAGTGTGGAAAAACCACTTTTCGCACTTGTGTTAGTGTTGAAAAACCACTTTTCGCACTTGTGTTAGTGTTGAAAAACCACTTTTCTCACTTGTGTTGGTGCAGGAAACCACTTTTGCACTTGTATTAGTGTGGAAAAACCACTTTTCGCACTTGTGTTATTGTTGAAAAACCACTTTTCGCACTTGTGTTAGTGCAGGAAACCACTTTTGCACTTGTATTAGTGTGGAAAAAACACTTTTCGCACTTGTGTTGGTGCAGGAAACCACTTTTGCACTTGTATTAGTGTGGAAAAACCACTTTTCGCACTTATGTTAGTGTTGAAAAACCACTTTTCGCAATTGTGTTAGTGTTGAAAAACCACTTTTCGCACTTGTGTTAGTGTTGAAAAACCACTTTTTGCACTTGTATTAGTGTTGAAAAACCACTTTTCGCACTTGTGTTGGTGCAGGAAACCACTTTTGCACTTGTATTAGTGTGGAAAAACCACTTTTCGCACTTGTGTTATTGTTGAAAAACCACTTTTCGCACTTGTGTTGGTGTTGAAAAACCACTTTTCGCACTTGTGTTCGTGTTGAAAAACCACTTTTCGCACTTGTGTTGGAGCAGGAAACCACTTTTGCGCTTGTATTAGTGTGGAAAAACCACTTTTCGCACTTGTGTTAGTGTTGAAAAACCACTTTTTGCACTTGTATTAGTGTTGAAAAACCACTTTTCGCACTTGTGCTGGTGCAGGAAACCACTTTTGCACTTGTATTAGTGTGGAAAAAACACTTTTCGCACTTGTGTTAGTGTTGAAAAACCGCTTTTCGCACTTGTGTTAGTGTTGAAAAACCACTTTTCGCACTTGTGTTGGTGCAGGAAACCGCTTTTGCACTTGTATTAGTGTGGAAAAACCACTTTTCGCACTTGTGTTAGTGTTGAAAAACCACTTTTCGCACTTGTGTTAGTGTTGAAAAACCACTTTTCGCACTTGTGTTGGTGCAGGAAACCACTTTTCGCACTTGTGTTAGTGTTGAAAAACCACTTTTCGCACTTGTGTTAGTGTTGAAAAAACCACTTTTCGCACTTGTGTTGGTGCAGGAAACCACTTTTGCACTTGTATTAGTGTGGAAAAAACACTTTTTGCACTTGTGATAGTGTTGAAAAACCACTTTTCGCACTTGTGTTAGTGTTGAAAAACCACTTTTCGCACTTGTGTTCGTGTTGAAAAACCACTTTTCGCACTTGTGTTGGTGCAGGAAACCACTTTTGCACTTGTATTAGTGTGGAAAAACCACTTTTCGCACTTGTGTTAGTGTTGAAAAACAACTTTTCGCACTTGTGTTAGTGTTGAAAAACCACTTTTCGCACTTGTGTTGGTGCAGGAAACCACTTTTGCACTTGTATTAGTGTGGAAAAAACACTTTTCGCACTTGTGTTAGTGTTGAAAAACCACTTTTTGCACTTGTGTTAGTGTTGAAAAACCACTTTTCGCACTTGTGTTGCTGCAGGAAACCACTTTTACACTTGTATTAGTGTGGAAAAAACACTTTTCGCACTTGTGTTAGTGTTGAAAAACCACTTTTTGCACTTGTGTTAGTGTTGAAAAACCACTTTTCGCACTTGTGTTGGTGCAGGAAACCACTTTTGCACTTGTATTAGTGTGGAAAAAACACTTTTTGCACTTGTGATAGTGTTGAAAAACCACTTTTCGCACTTGTGTTAGTGTTGAAAAACCACTTTTCGCACTTGTGTTGGTGCAGGAAACCACTTTTGCACTTGTATTAGTGTGGAAAAACCACTTTTCGCACTTGTGTTAGTGTTGAAAAACCACTTTTCGCACTTGTGTTAGTGTTGAAAAACCACTTTTCTCACTTGTGTTGGTGCAGGAAACCACTTTTGCACTTGTATTAGTGTGGAAAAACCACTTTTCGCACTTGTGTTATTGTTGAAAAACCACTTTTCGCACTTGTGTTAGTGCAGGAAACCACTTTTGCACTTGTATTAGTGTGGAAAAAACACTTTTTGCACTTGTATTAGTGTGGAAAAAACACTTTTTGCACTTGTATTAGTGTAGAAAAAACACTTTTTGCACTTGTGATAGTGTTGAAAAAACACTTTTCGCACTTGTGTTAGTGTTGGAAAACCACTTTTCGCACTTGTGTTAGTGTTGAAAAACCTCTTTTCGCACTTGTGTTAGTGTTGAAAAACCACTTTTCGCAGTTGTGTTGGTGCAGGAAACCACTTTTGCACTTGTATTAGTGTGGAAAAAACACTTTTCGCACTTGTGTTAGTGTTGAAAAACCACTTTTCGCACTTGTGTTAGTCTTGAAAAACCACTTTTGCACTTGTATTAGTGTGGAAAAACCACTTTCCGCACTTGTGTTAGTGTTGAAAAACAACTTTTCGCACTTGTGTTAGTGTTGAAAAACCACTTTTTGCACTTGTGTTGGTGCAGGAAACCACTTTTGCACTTGTATTAGTGTGGAAAAAACACTTTTTGCACTTGTGATAGTGTTGAAAAACCACTTTTCGCACTTGTGTTAGTGTTGAAAAACCACTTTTCGCACTTGTGTTGGTGCAGGAAACCACTTTTGCACTTCTATTAGTGTGGAAAAACCACTTTTCGCACTTGTGTTAGTGTTGAAAAACCACTTTTCGCACTTGTGTTAGTGTTGAAAAACCACTTTTCGCACTTGTGTTGGTGTTGAAAAACCACTTTTCGCACTTGTGTTAGTGTTGAAAAACCACTTTTCGCACTTGTGTTGGTGCAGGAAACCACTTTTGCACTTGTATTCGTGTGGAAAAACCACTTTTCGCACTTGTGTTGGTGCAGGAAACCACTTTTGCACTTGTATTAGTGTGGAAAAACCACTTTTCGCACTTATGTTAGTGTTGAAAAACCACTTTTCGCAATTGTGTTAGTGTTGAAAAACCACTTTTCGCACTTGTGTTAGTGTTGAAAAACCACTTTTTGCACTTGTATTAGTGTTGAAAAACCACTTTTCGCACTTGTGTTGGTGCAGGAAACCACTTTTGCACTTGTATTAGTGTGGAAAAACCACTTTTCGCACTTGTGTTGGTGTTGAAAAACCACTTTTCGCACTTGTGTTAGTGTTGAAAAACCACATTTCGCACTTGTGTTGGTGCAGGAAACCACTTTTGCACTTGTATTAGTGTGGAAAAACCACTTTTCGCACTTGTGTTAGTGATGAAAAACCACTTTTCGCACTTGTATTAGTGTTGAAAAACCACTTTTTGCACTTGTGTTGGTGCAGGAAACCACTTTTGCACTTGTATTAGTGTGGAAAAAACACTTTTTGCACTTGTGATAGTGTTGAAAAACCACTTTTCGCACTTTTGTTAGTGTTGAAAAACCACTTTTCACACTTGTGTTGGTGCAGGAAACCACTTTTGCACTTGTATTAGTGTGGAAAAACCACTTTTCGCACTATGTTAGTGTTGAAAAACCACTTTTCGCACTTGTGTTAGTGTTGAAAAACCACTTTTCGCACTTGTGTTAGTGTTGAAAAACCACTTTTCGCACTAGTGTTGGTGCAGGAACCACTGTTGCACTTGTATTAGTGTGGAAAAAACACTTTTCGCACTTGTGTTAGTGTTGAAAAACCACTTTTTGCACTTGTGTTAGTGTTGAAAAACCACTTTTCGCACTTGTGTTGGTGCAGGAAACCACTTTTGCACTTGTATTAGTGTGGAAAAAACACTTTTTGCACTTGTGATAGTGTTGAAAAACCACTTTTCGCACTTGTGTTAGTGTTGAAAAACCACTTTTCGCACTTGTGTTGGTGCAGGAAACCACTTTTGCACTTGTATTAGTGTGGAAAAACCACTTTTCGCACTTGTGTTAGTGTTGAAAAACCACTTTTCGCACTTGTGTTAGTCTTGAAAAACCACTTTTGCACTTGTATTAGTGTGGAAAAACCACTTTCCGCACTTGTGTTAGTGTTGAAAAACCACTTTTTGCACTTGTGTTGGTGCAGGAAACCACTTTTGCACTTGTATTAGTGTGGAAAAACCACTTTTTGCACTTGTGATAGTGTTGAAAAACCACTTTTCGCACTTGTGTTAGTGTTGAAAAACCACTTTTCGCACTTGTGTTGGTGCAGGAAACCACTTTTGCACTTGTATTAGTGTGGAAAAACCACTTTTCGCACTTGTGTTAGTGTTGAAAAACCACTTTTCGCACTTGTGTTAGTGTTGAAAAACCACTTTTCGCACTTGTGTTGGTGCAGGAAACCACTTTTGCACTTGTATTAGTGTGGAAAAACCACTTTTCGCACTTGTGTTGGTGCAGGAAACCACTTTTGCACTTGTATTAGTGTGGAAAAACCACTTTTCGCACTTATGTTAGTGTTGAAAAACCACTTTTCGCAATTGTGTTAGTGTTGAAAAACCACTTTTCGCACTTGTGTTAGTGTTGAAAAACCACTTTTTGCACTTGTATTAGTGTTGAAAAACCACTTTTCGCACTTGTGTTGGTGCAGGAAACCACTTTTGCACTTGTATTAGTGTGGAAAAACCACTTTTCGCACTTGTGTTAGTGTTGAAAAACCACTTTTCGCACTTGTGTTGGTGTTGAAAAACCACTTTTCGCACTTGTGTTAGTGTTGAAAAACCACTTTTCGCACTTGTGTTGGTGCAGGAAACCACTTTTGCGCTTGTATTAGTGTGGAAAAACCACTTTTCGCACTTGTGTTAGTGTTGAAAAACCACTTTTTGCACTTGTATTAGTGTTGAAAAACCACTTTTCGCACTTGTGCTGGTGCAGGAAACCACTTTTGCACTTGTATTAGTGTGGAAAAAACACTTTTCGCACTTGTGTTAGTGTTGAAAAACCACTTTTCGCACTTGTGTTAGTGTTGAAAAAACCACTTTTCGCACTTGTGTTGGTGCAGGAAACCGCTTTTGCACTTGTATTAGTGTGGAAAAACCACTTTTCGCACTTGTGTTAGTGTTGAAAAACCACTTTTCGCACTTGTGTTAGTGTTGAAAAACCACTTTTCGCACTTGTGTTGGTGCAGGAAACCACTTTTCGCACTTGTGTTAGTGTTGAAAAACCACTTTTCGCACTTGTGTTAGTGTTGAAAAAACCACTTTTCGCACTTGTGTTGGTGCAGGAAACCACTTTTCCACTTGTAATAGTGTGGAAAAAACACTTTTTGCACTTGTGATAGTGTTGAAAAACCACTTTTCGCACTTGTGTTAGTGTTGAAAAACCACTTTTCGCACTTGTGTTCGTGTTGAAAAAACCACTTTTCGCACTTGTGTTGGTGCAGGAAACCACTTTTGCACTTGTATTAGTGTGGAAAAACCACTTTTCGCACTTGTGTTAGTGTTGAAAAACAACTTTTCGCACTTGTGTTAGTGTTGAAAAACCACTTTTCGCACTTGTGTTGGTGCAGGAAACCACTTTTGCACTTGTATTAGTGTGGAAAAACCACTTTTCGCACTTGTGTTAGTGATGAAAAACCACTTTTCGCACTTGTATTAGTGTTGAAAAACCACTTTTTGCACTTGTGTTGGTGCAGGAAACCACTTTTGCACTTGTATTAGTGTGGAAAAAACACTTTTTGCACTTGTGATAGTGTTGAAAAACCACTTTTCGCACTTTTGTTAGTGTTGAAAAACCAATTTTCACACTTGTGTTGGTGCAGGAAACCACTTTTGCACTTGTATTAGTGTGGAAAAACCACTTTTCGCACTGTGTTAGTGTTGAAAAACCACTTTTCGCACTTGTGTTAGTGTTGAAAAACCACTTTTCGCACTTGTGTTAGTGTTGAAAAACCACTTTTCGCACTAGTGTTGGTGCAGGAACCACTTTTGCACTTGTATTAGTGTGGAAAAAACACTTTTCGCACTTGTGTTAGTGTTGAAAAACCACTTTTTGCACTTGTGTTAGTGTTGAAAAACCACTTTTCGCACTTGTGTTGGTGCAGGAAACCACTTTTGCACTTGTATTAGTGTGGAAAAAACACTTTTTGCACTTGTGATAGTGTTGAAAAACCACTTTTCGCACTTGTGTTAGTGTTGAAAAACCACTTTTCGCACTTGTGTTGGTGCAGGAAACCACTTTTGCACTTGTATTAGTGTGGAAAAACCACTTTTCGCACTTGTGTTAGTGTTGAAAAACCACTTTTCGCACTTGTGTTAGTGTTGAAAAACCACTTTTCTCACTTGTGTTGGTGCAGGAAACCACTTTTGCACTTGTATTAGTGTGGAAAAACCACTTTTCGCACTTGTGTTATTGTTGAAAAACCACTTTTCGCACTTGTGTTAGTGCAGGAAACCACTTTTGCACTTGTATTAGTGTGGAAAAAACACTTTTTGCACTTGTATTAGTGTGGAAAAAACACTTTTTGCACTTGTATTAGTGTAGAAAAAACACTTTTTGCACTTGTGATAGTGTTGAAAAAACACTTTTCGCACTTGTGTTAGTGTTGAAAAACCACTTTTCGCACTTGTGTTAGTGTTGAAAAACCTCTTTTCGCACTTGTGTTAGTGTTGAAAAACCACTTTTCGCAGTTGTGTTGGTGCAGGAAACCACTTTTGCACTTGTATTAGTGTGGAAAAAACACTTTTCGCACTTGTGTTAGTGTTGAAAAACCACTTTTCGCACTTGTGTTAGTCTTGAAAAACCACTTTTGCACTTGTATTAGTGTGGAAAAACCACTTTCCGCACTTGTGTTAGTGTTGAAAAACAACTTTTCGCACTTGTGTTAGTGTTGAAAAACCACTTTTTACACTTGTGTTGGTGCAGGAAACCACTTTTGCACTTGTATTAGTGTGGAAAAAACACTTTTTGCACTTGTGATAGTGTTGAAAAACCACTTTTCGCACTTGTGTTAGTGTTGAAAAACCACTTTTCGCACTTGTGTTGGTGCAGGAAACCACTTTTGCACTTCTATTAGTGTGGAAAAACCACTTTTCGCACTTGTGTTAGTGTTGAAAAACGACTTTTCGCACTTGTGTTAGTGTTGAAAAACCACTTTTCGCACTTGTGTTAGTGTTGAAAAACCACTTTTCGCACTTGTGTTAGTGTTGAAAAACCACTTTTCGCACTTGTGTTGGTGCAGGAAACCACTTTTGCACTTGTATTCGTGTGGAAAAACCACTTTTCGCACTTGTGTTGGTGCAGGAAACCACTTTTGCACTTGTATTAGTGTGGAAAAACCACTTTTCGCACTTATGTTAGTGTTGAAAAACCACTTTTCGCAATTGTGTTAGTGTTGAAAAACCACTTTTCGCACTTGTGTTAGTGTTGAAAAACCACTTTTTGCACTTGTATTAGTGTTGAAAAACCACTTTTCGCACTTGTGTTGGTGCAGGAAACCACTTTTGCACTTGTATTAGTGTGGAAAAACCACTTTTCGCACTTGTGTTGGTGTTGAAAAACCACTTTTCGCACTTGTGTTAGTGTTGAAAAACCACTTTTTGCACTTGTGTTGGTGCAGGAAACCACTTTTGCGCTTGTATTAGTGTGGAAAAACCACTTTTCGCACTTGTGTTAGTGTTGAAAAACCACTTTTTGCACTTGTATTAGTGTTGAAAAACCACTTTTCGCACTTGTGTTAGTGTTGAAAAACCACTTTTCGCACTTGTGTTGGTGCAGGAAACCACTTTTGCACTTGTATTAGTGTGGAAAAACCACTTTTCGCACTTGTGTTAGTGTTGAAAAACCACTTTTCGCACTTGTGTTAGTGTTGAAAAACCACTTTTCGCACTTGTGTTGGTGCAGGAAACCACTTTTGCACTTGTATTAGTGTGGAAAAACCACTTTTCGCACTTGTGTTGGTGCAGGAAACCACTTTTGCACTTGTATTAGTGTGGAAAAAACCACTTTTCGCACTTATGTTAGTGTTGAAAAACCACTTTTCGCAATTGTGTTAGTGTTGAAAAACCACTTTTCGCACTTGTGTTAGTGTTGAAAAACCACTTTTTGCACTTGTATTAGTGTTGAAAAACCACTTTTCGCACTTGTGTTGGTGCAGGAAACCACTTTTGCACTTGTATTAGTGTGGAAAAACCACTTTTCGCACTTATGTTAGTGTTGAAAAACCACTTTTCGCACTTGTGTTGGTGTTGAAAAACCACTTTTCGCACTTGTGTTAGTGTTGAAAAACCACTTTTCGCACTTGTGTTGGTGCAGGAAACCACTTTTGCGCTTGTATTAGTGTGGAAAAACCACTTTTCGCACTTGTGTTAGTGTTGAAAAACCACTTTTTGCACTTGTATTAGTGTTGAAAAACCACTTTTCGCACTTGTGCTGGTGCAGGAAACCACTTTTGCACTTGTATTAGTGTGGAAAAAACACTTTTCGCACTTGTGTTAGTGTTGAAAAACCGCTTTTCGCACTTGTGTTAGTGTTGAAAAACCACTTTTCGCACTTGTGTTGGTGCAGGAAACCGCTTTTGCACTTGTATTAGTGTGGAAAAACCACTTTTCGCACTTGTGTTAGTGTTGAAAAACCACTTTTCGCACTTGTGTTAGTGTTGAAAAACCACTTTTCGCACTTGTGTTGGTGCAGGAAACCACTTTTCGCACTTGTGTTAGTGTTGAAAAACCACTTTTCGCACTTGTGTTAGTGTTGAAAAAACCACTTTTCGCACTTGTGTTGGTGCAGGAAACCACTTTTGCACTTGTAATAGTGTGGAAAAAACACTTTTTGCACTTGTGATAGTGTTGAAAAACCACTTTTCGCACTTGTGTTAGTGTTGAAAAACCACTTTTCGCACTTGTGTTCGTGTTGAAAAACCACTTTTCGCACTTGTGTTGGTGCAGGAAACCACTTTTGCACTTGTATTAGTGTGGAAAAACCACTTTTCGCACTTGTGTTAGTGTTGAAAAACAACTTTTCGCACTTGTGTTAGTGTTGAAAAACCACTTTTCGCACTTGTGTTGGTGCAGGAAACCACTTTTGCACTTGTATTAGTGTGGAAAAACCACTTTTCGCACTTGTGTTAGTGATGAAAAACCACTTTTCGCACTTGTATTAGTGTTGAAAAACCACTTTTTGCACTTGTGTTGGTGCAGGAAACCACTTTTGCACTTGTATTAGTGTGGAAAAAACACTTTTTGCACTTGTGATAGTGTTGAAAAACCACTTTTCGCACTTTTGTTAGTGTTGAAAAACCAATTTTCACACTTGTGTTGGTGCAGGAAACCACTTTTGCACTTGTATTAGTGTGGAAAAACCACTTTTCGCACTGTGTTAGTGTTGAAAAACCACTTTTCGCACTTGTGTTAGTGTTGAAAAACCACTTTTCGCACTTGTGTTAGTGTTGAAAAACCACTTTTCGCACTAGTGTTGGTGCAGGAACCACTTTTGCACTTGTATTAGTGTGGAAAAAACACTTTTCGCACTTGTGTTAGTGTTGAAAAACCACTTTTTGCACTTGTGTTAGTGTTGAAAAACCACTTTTCGCACTTGTGTTGGTGCAGGAAACCACTTTTGCACTTGTATTAGTGTGGAAAAAACACTTTTTGCACTTGTGATAGTGTTGAAAAACCACTTTTCGCACTTGTGTTAGTGTTGAAAAACCACTTTTCGCACTTGTGTTGGTGCAGGAAACCACTTTTGCACTTGTATTAGTGTGGAAAAACCACTTTTCGCACTTGTGTTAGTGTTGAAAAACCACTTTTCGCACTTGTGTTAGTGTTGAAAAACCACTTTTCTCACTTGTGTTGGTGCAGGAAACCACTTTTGCACTTGTATTAGTGTGGAAAAACCACTTTTCGCACTTGTGTTATTGTTGAAAAACCACTTTTCGCACTTGTGTTAGTGCAGGAAACCACTTTTGCACTTGTATTAGTGTGGAAAAAACACTTTTTGCACTTGTATTAGTGTGGAAAAAACACTTTTTGCACTTGTATTAGTGTAGAAAAAACACTTTTTGCACTTGTGATAGTGTTGAAAAAACACTTTTCGCACTTGTGTTAGTGTTGAAAAACCACTTTTCGCACTTGTGTTAGTGTTGAAAAACCTCTTTTCGCACTTGTGTTAGTGTTGAAAAACCACTTTTCGCAGTTGTGTTGGTGCAGGAAACCACTTTTGCACTTGTATTAGTGTGGAAAAAACACTTTTCGCACTTGTGTTAGTGTTGAAAAACCACTTTTCGCACTTGTGTTAGTCTTGAAAAACCACTTTAGCACTTGTATTAGTGTGGAAAAACCACTTTCCGCACTTGTGTTAGTGTTGAAAAACAACTTTTCGCACTTGTGTTAGTGTTGAAAAACCACTTTTTGCACTTGTGTTGGTGCAGGAAACCACTTTTGCACTTGTATTAGTGTGGAAAAAACACTTTTTGCACTTGTGATAGTGTTGAAAAACCACTTTTCGCACTTGTGTTAGTGTTGAAAAACCACTTTTCGCACTTGTGTTGGTGCAGGAAACCACTTTTGCACTTCTATTAGTGTGGAAAAACCACTTTTCGCACTTGTGTTAGTGTTGAAAAACCACTTTTCGCACTTGTGTTAGTGTTGAAAAACCACTTTTCGCACTTGTGTTAGTGTTGAAAAACCACTTTTCGCACTTGTGTTAGTGTTGAAAAACCACTTTTCGCACTTGTGTTGGTGCAGGAAACCACTTTTGCACTTGTATTCGTGTGGAAAAACCACTTTTCGCACTTGTGTTGGTGCAGGAAACCACTTTTGCACTTGTATTAGTGTGGAAAAACCACTTTTCGCACTTATGTTAGTGTTGAAAAACCACTTTTCGCAATTGTGTTAGTGTTGAAAAACCACTTTTCGCACTTGTGTTAGTGTTGAAAAACCACTTTTTGCACTTGTATTAGTGTTGAAAAACCACTTTTCGCACTTGTGTTGGTGCAGGAAACCACTTTTGCACTTGTATTAGTGTGGAAAAACCACTTTTCGCACTTGTGTTGGTGTTGAAAAACCACTTTTCGCACTTGTGTTAGTGTTGAAAAACCACTTTTTGCACTTGTGTTGGTGCAAGAAACCACTTTTGCGCTTGTATTAGTGTGGAAAAACCACTTTTCGCACTTGTGTTAGTGTTGAAAAACGACTTTTTGCACTTGTATTAGTGTTGAAAAACCACTTTTCGCACTTGTGCTGGTGCAGGAAACCACTTTTGCACTTGTATTCGTGTGGAAAAAACACTTTTTGCACTTGTGATAGTGTTGAAAAACCACTTTTCGCACTTTTGTTAGTGTTGAAAAACCACTTTTCACACTTGTGTTGGTGCAGGAAACCACTTTTCGCACTTGTGTTAGTGTTGAAAAACCACTTTTTGCACTTGTGTTAGTGTTGAAAAACCACTTTTCGCACTTGTGTTCGTGTTGAAAAACCACTTTTCGCACTTGTGTTGGTGCAGGAAACCACTTTTGCACTTGTATTAGTGTGGAAAAACCACTTTTCGCACTTGTGTTAGTGTTGAAAAACAACTTTTCGCACTTGTGTTAGTGTTGAAAAACCACTTTTCGCACTTGTGTTGGTGCAGGAAACCACTTTTGCACTTGTATTAGTGTGGAAAAACCACTTTTCGCACTTGTGTTAGTGATGAAAAACCACTTTTCGCACTTGTATTAGTGTTGAAAAACCACTTTTTGCACTTGTGTTGGTGCAGGAAACCACTTTTGCACTTGTATTAGTGTGGAAAAAACACTTTTTGCACTTGTGATAGTGTTGAAAAACCACTTTTCGCACTTTTGTTAGTGTTGAAAAACCAATTTTCACACTTGTGTTGGTGCAGGAAACCACTTTTGCACTTGTATTAGTGTGGAAAAACCACTTTTCGCACTGTGTTAGTGTTGAAAAACCACTTTTCGCACTTGTGTTAGTGTTGAAAAACCACTTTTCGCACTTGTGTTAGTGTTGAAAAACCACTTTTCGCACTAGTGTTGGTGCAGGAACCACTTTTGCACTTGTATTAGTGTGGAAAAAACACTTTTCGCACTTGTGTTAGTGTTGAAAAACCACTTTTTGCACTTGTGTTAGTGTTGAAAAACCACTTTTCGCACTTGTGTTGGTGCAGGAAACCACTTTTGCACTTGTATTAGTGTGGAAAAAACACTTTTTGCACTTGTGATAGTGTTGAAAAACCACTTTTCGCACTTGTGTTAGTGTTGAAAAACCACTTTTCGCACTTGTGTTGGTGCAGGAAACCACTTTTGCACTTGTATTAGTGTGGAAAAACCACTTTTCGCACTTGTGTTAGTGTTGAAAAACCACTTTTCGCACTTGTGTTAGTGTTGAAAAACCACTTTTCTCACTTGTGTTGGTGCAGGAAACCACTTTTGCACTTGTATTAGTGTGGAAAAACCACTTTTCGCACTTGTGTTATTGTTGAAAAACCACTTTTCGCACTTGTGTTAGTGCAGGAAACCACTTTTGCACTTGTATTAGTGTGGAAAAAACACTTTTTGCACTTGTATTAGTGTGGAAAAAACACTTTTTGCACTTGTATTAGTGTAGAAAAAACACTTTTTGCACTTGTGATAGTGTTGAAAAAACACTTTTCGCACTTGTGTTAGTGTTGAAAAACCACTTTTCGCACTTGTGTTAGTGTTGAAAAACCTCTTTTCGCACTTGTGTTAGTGTTGAAAAACCACTTTTCGCAGTTGTGTTGGTGCAGGAAACCACTTTTGCACTTGTATTAGTGTGGAAAAAACACTTTTCGCACTTGTGTTAGTGTTGAAAAACCACTTTTCGCACTTGTGTTAGTCTTGAAAAACCACTTTTGCACTTGTATTAGTGTGGAAAAACCACTTTCCGCACTTGTGTTAGTGTTGAAAAACAACTTTTCGCACTTGTGTTAGTGTTGAAAAACCACTTTTTGCACTTGTGTTGGTGCAGGAAACCACTTTTGCACTTGTATTAGTGTGGAAAAAACACTTTTTGCACTTGTGATAGTGTTGAAAAACCACTTTTCGCACTTGTGTTAGTGTTGAAAAACCACTTTTCGCACTTGTGTTGGTGCAGGAAACCACTTTTGCACTTCTATTAGTGTGGAAAAACCACTTTTCGCACTTGTGTTAGTGTTGAAAAACCACTTTTCGCACTTGTGTTAGTGTTGAAAAACCACTTTTCGCACTTGTGTTAGTGTTGAAAAACCACTTTTCGCACTTGTGTTAGTGTTGAAAAACCACTTTTCGCACTTGTGTTGGTGCAGGAAACCACTTTTGCACTTGTATTCGTGTGGAAAAACCACTTTTCGCACTTGTGTTGGTGCAGGAAACCACTTTTGCACTTGTATTAGTGTGGAAAAACCACTTTTCGCACTTATGTTAGTGTTGAAAAACCACTTTTCGCAATTGTGTTAGTGTTGAAAAACCACTTTTCGCACTTGTGTTAGTGTTGAAAAACCACTTTTTGCACTTGTATTAGTGTTGAAAAACCACTTTTCGCACTTGTGTTGGTGCAGGAAACCACTTTTGCACTTGTATTAGTGTGGAAAAACCACTTTTCGCACTTGTGTTGGTGTTGAAAAACCACTTTTCGCACTTGTGTTAGTGTTGAAAAACCACTTTTTGCACTTGTGTTGGTGCAAGAAACCACTTTTGCGCTTGTATTAGTGTGGAAAAACCACTTTTCGCACTTGTGTTAGTGTTGAAAAACGACTTTTTGCACTTGTATTAGTGTTGAAAAACCACTTTTCGCACTTGTGCTGGTGCAGGAAACCACTTTTGCACTTGTATTCGTGTGGAAAAAACACTTTTTGCACTTGTGATAGTGTTGAAAAACCACTTTTCGCACTTTTGTTAGTGTTGAAAAACCACTTTTCACACTTGTGTTGGTGCAGGAAACCACTTTTGCACTTGTATTAGTGTGGAAAAACCACTTTTCGCACTTGTGTTAGTGTTGAAAAACCACTTTTCGCACTTGTGTTAGTGTTGAAAAACCACTTTTCGCACTAGTGTTGGTGCAGGAAACCACTTTTGCACTTGCATTAGTGTGGAAAAAACACTTTTCGCACTTGTGTTAGTGTTGAAAAACCACTTTTTGCACTTGTGTTAGTGTTGAAAAACCACTTTTCGCACTTGTGTTGGTGCAGGAAACCACTTTTGCACTTGTATTAGTGTGGAAAAACACTTTTTGCACTTGTGATAGTGTTGAAAAACCACTTTTCGCACTTGTGTTAGTGTTGAAAAACCACTTTTCGCACTTGTGTTGGTGCAGGAAACCACTTTTGCACTTGTATTAGTGTGGAAAAACCACTTTTCGCACTTATGTTAGTGTTGAAAAACCACTTTTCGCAATTGTGTTAGTGTTGAAAAACAACTTTTCGCACTTGTGTTAGTGTTGAAAAACCACTTTTTGCACTTGTATTAGTGTTGAAAAACCACTTTTCGCACTTGTGTTGGTGCAGGAAACCACTTTTGCACTTGTATTAGTGTGGAAAAACCACTTTTCGCACTTGTGTTAGTGTTGAAAAACCACTTTTCGCACTTGTGTTGGTGTTGAAAAACCACTTTTCGCACTTGTGTTAGTGTTGAAAAACCACTTTTCGCACTTGTGTTGGTGCAGGAAACCACTTTTGCGCTTGTATTAGTGTGGAAAAACCACTTTTCGCACTTGTGTTAGTGTTGAAAAACCACTTTTTGCACTTGTATTAGTGTTGAAAAAACACTTTTCGCACTTGTGCTGGTGCAGGAAACCACTTTTGCACTTGTATTAGTGTGGAAAAAACACTTTTCGCACTTGTGTTAGTGTTGAAAAACTGCTTTTCGCACTTGTGTTAGTGTTGAAAAACCACTTTTCGCACTTGTGTTGGTGCAGGAAACCACTTTTGCACTTGTATTAGTGTGGAAAAAACACTTTTTGCACTTGTGATAGTGTTGAAAAACCACTTTTCGCACTTGTGTTAGTGTTGAAAAACCACTTTTCGCACTTGTGTTGGTGCAGGAAACCACTTTTGCACTTCTATTAGTGTGGAAAAACCACTTTTCGCACTTGTGTTAGTGTTGAAAAACCACTTTTCGCACTTGTGTTAGTGTTGAAAAACCACTTTTCGCACTTGTGTTAGTGTTGAAAAACCACTTTTCGCACTTGTGTTAGTGTTGAAAAACCACTTTTCGCACTTGTGTTGGTGCAGGAAACCACTTTTGCACTTGTATTCGTGTGGAAAAACCACTTTTCGCACTTGTGTTGGTGCAGGAAACCACTTTTGCACTTGTATTAGTGTGGAAAAACCACTTTTCGCACTTATGTTAGTGTTGAAAAACCACTTTTCGCAATTGTGTTAGTGTTGAAAAACCACTTTTCGCACTTGTGTTAGTGTTGAAAAACCACTTTTTGCACTTGTATTAGTGTTGAAAAACCACTTTTCGCACTTGTGTTGGTGCAGGAAACCACTTTTGCACTTGTATTAGTGTGGAAAAACCACTTTTCGCACTTGTGTTGGTGTTGAAAAACCACTTTTCGCACTTGTGTTAGTGTTGAAAAACCACTTTTTGCACTTGTGTTGGTGCAAGAAACCACTTTTGCGCTTGTATTAGTGTGGAAAAACCACTTTTCGCACTTGTGTTAGTGTTGAAAAACCACTTTTTGCACTTGTATTAGTGTTGAAAAACCACTTTTCGCACTTGTGCTGGTGCAGGAAACCACTTTTGCACTTGTATTCGTGTGGAAAAAACACTTTTTGCACTTGTGATAGTGTTGAAAAACCACTTTTCGCACTTTTGTTAGTGTTGAAAAACCACTTTTCACACTTGTGTTGGTGCAGGAAACCACTTTTGCACTTGTATTAGTGTGGAAAAACCACTTTTCGCACTTGTGTTAGTGTTGAAAAACCACTTTTCGCACTTGTGTTAGTGTTGAAAAACCACTTTTCGCACTAGTGTTGGTGCAGGAAACCACTTTTGCACTTGCATTAGTGTGGAAAAAACACTTTTCGCACTTGTGTTAGTGTTGAAAAACCACTTTTTGCACTTGTGTTAGTGTTGAAAAACCACTTTTCGCACTTGTGTTGGTGCAGGAAACCACTTTTGCACTTGTATTAGTGTGGAAAAACACTTTTTGCACTTGTGATAGTGTTGAAAAACCACTTTTCGCACTTGTGTTAGTGTTGAAAAACCACTTTTCGCACTTGTGTTGGTGCAGGAAACCACTTTTGCACTTGTATTAGTGTGGAAAAACCACTTTTCGCACTTATGTTAGTGTTGAAAAACCACTTTTCGCAATTGTGTTAGTGTTGAAAAACAACTTTTCGCACTTGTGTTAGTGTTGAAAAACCACTTTTTGCACTTGTATTAGTGTTGAAAAACCACTTTTCGCACTTGTGTTGGTGCAGGAAACCACTTTTGCACTTGTATTAGTGTGGAAAAACCACTTTTCGCACTTGTGTTAGTGTTGAAAAACCACTTTTCGCACTTGTGTTGGTGTTGAAAAACCACTTTTCGCACTTGTGTTAGTGTTGAAAAACCACTTTTCGCACTTGTGTTGGTGCAGGAAACCACTTTTGCGCTTGTATTAGTGTGGAAAAACCACTTTTCGCACTTGTGTTAGTGTTGAAAAACCACTTTTTGCACTTGTATTAGTGTTGAAAAAACACTTTTCGCACTTGTGCTGGTGCAGGAAACCACTTTTGCACTTGTATTAGTGTGGAAAAAACACTTTTCGCACTTGTGTTAGTGTTGAAAAACTGCTTTTCGCACTTGTGTTAGTGTTGAAAAACCACTTTTCGCACTTGTGTTGGTGCAGGAAACCGCTTTTGCACTTGTATTAGTGTGGAAAAACCACTTTTCGCACTTGTGTTAGTGTTGAAAAACCACTTTTCGCACTTGTGTTAGTGTTGAAAAACCACTTTTCGCACTTGTGTTGGTGCAGGAAACCACTTTTCGCACTTGTGTTAGTGTTGAAAAACCACTTTTCGCACTTGTGTTAGTGTTGAAAAAACCACTTTTCGCACTTGTGTTGGTGCAGGAAACCAATTTTGCACTTGTATTAGTGTGGAAAAAACACTTTTTGCACTTGTGATAGTGTTGAAAAACCACTTTTCGCACTTGTGTTAGTGTTGAAAAACCACTTTTCGCACTTGTGTTCGTGTTGAAAAACCACTTTTCGCACTTGTGTTGGTGCAGGAAACCACTTTTGCACTTGTATTTGTGTGGAAAAACCACTTTTCGCACTTGTGTTGGTGTTGAAAAACCACTTTTCGCACTTGTGTTAGTGTTGAAAAACCACTTTTCGCACTTGTGTTGGTGCAGGAAACCACTTTTGCGCTTGTATTAGTGTGGAAAAACCACTTTTCGCACTTGTGTTAGTGTTGAAAAACCACTTTTTGCACTTGTATTAGTGTTGAAAAAACACTTTTCGCACTTGTGCTGGTGCAGGAAACCACTTTTGCACTTGTATTAGTGTGGAAAAAACACTTTTCGCACTTGTGTTAGTGTTGAAAAACTGCTTTTCGCACTTGTGTTAGTGTTGAAAAACCACTTTTCGCACTTGTGTTGGTGCAGGAAACCGCTTTTGCACTTGTATTAGTGTGGAAAAACCACTTTTCGCACTTGTGTTAGTGTTGAAAAACCACTTTTCGCACTTGTGTTAGTGTTGAAAAACCACTTTTCGCACTTGTGTTGGTGCAGGAAACCACTTTTCGCACTTGTGTTAGTGTTGAAAAACCACTTTTCGCACTTGTGTTAGTGTTGAAAAAACCACTTTTCGCACTTGTGTTGGTGCAGGAAACCAATTTTGCACTTGTATTAGTGTGGAAAAAACACTTTTTGCACTTGTGATAGTGTTGAAAAACCACTTTTCGCACTTGTGTTAGTGTTGAAAAACCACTTTTCGCACTTGTGTTCGTGTTGAAAAACCACTTTTCGCACTTGTGTTGGTGCAGGAAACCACTTTTGCACTTGTATTAGTGTGGAAAAACCACTTTTCGCACTTGTGTTAGTGTTGAAAAACAACTTTTCGCACTTGTGTTAGTGTTGAAAAACCACTTTTCGCACTTGTGTTGGTGCAGGAAACCACTTTTGCACTTGTATTAGTGTGGAAAAACCACTTTTCGCACTTGTGTTAGTGATGAAAAACCACTTTTCGCACTTGTATTAGTGTTGAAAAACCACTTTTTGCACTTGTGTTGGTGCAGGAAACCACTTTTGCACTTGTATTAGTGTGGAAAAAACACTTTTTGCACTTGTGATAGTGTTGAAAAACCACTTTTCGCACTTTTGTTAGTGTTGAAAAACCACTTTTCACACTTGTGTTGGTGCAGGAAACCACTTTTGCACTTGTATTAGTGTGGAAAAACCACTTTTCGCACTGTGTTAGTGTTGAAAAACCACTTTTCGCACTTGTGTTAGTGTTGAAAAACCACTTTTCGCACTTGTGTTAGTGTTGAAAAACCACTTTTCGCACTAGTGTTGGTGCAGGAACCACTTTTGCACTTGTATTAGTGTGGAAAAAACACTTTTCGCACTTGTGTTAGTGTTGAAAAACCACTTTTTGCACTTGTGTTAGTGTTGAAAAACCACTTTTCGCACTTGGGTTGGTGCAGGAAACCACTTTTGCACTTGTATTAGTGTGGAAAAAACACTTTTTGCACTTGTGATAGTGTTGAAAAACCACTTTTCGCACTTGTGTTAGTGTTGAAAAACCACTTTTCGCACTTGTGTTGGTGCAGGAAACCACTTTTGCACTTGTATTAGTGTGGAAAAACCACTTTTCGCACTTGTGTTAGTGTTGAAAAACCACTTTTCGCACTTGTGTTAGTGTTGAAAAACCACTTTTCTCACTTGTGTTGGTGCAGGAAACCACTTTTGCACTTGTATTAGTGTGGAAAAACCACTTTTCGCACTTGTGTTATTGTTGAAAAACCACTTTTCGCACTTGTGTTAGTGCAGGAAACCACTTTTGCACTTGTATTAGTGTGGAAAAAACACTTTTTGCACTTGTATTAGTGTGGAAAAAACACTTTTTGCACTTGTATTAGTGTAGAAAAAACACTTTTTGCACTTGTGATAGTGTTGAAAAAACACTTTTCGCACTTGTGTTAGTGTTGAAAAACCACTTTTCGCACTTGTGTTAGTGTTGAAAAACCTCTTTTCACACTTGTGTTAGTGTTGAAAAACCACTTTTCGCAGTTGTGTTGGTGCAGGAAACCACTTTTGCACTTGTATTAGTGTGGAAAAAACACTTTTCGCACTTGTGTTAGTGTTGAAAAACCACTTTTCGCACTTGTGTTAGTCTTGAAAAACCACTTTTGCACTTGTATTAGTGTGGAAAAACCACTTTCCGCACTTGTGTTAGTGTTGAAAAACAACTTTTCGCACTTGTGTTAGTGTTGAAAAACCACTTTTTGCACTTGTGTTGGTGCAGGAAACCACTTTTGCACTTGTATTAGTGTGGAAAAAACACTTTTTGCACTTGTGATAGTGTTGAAAAACCACTTTTCGCACTTGTGTTAGTGTTGAAAAACCACTTTTCACACTTGTGTTGGTGCAGGAAACCACTTTTGCACTTCTATTAGTGTGGAAAAACCACTTTTCGCACTTGTGTTAGTGTTGAAAAACCACTTTTCGCACTTGTGTTAGTGTTGAAAAACCACTTTTCGCACTTGTGATAGTGTTGAAAAACCACTTTTTGCACTTGTGTTGGTGCAGGAAACCTATTTTGCGCTTGTATTAGTGTGGAAAAACCACTTTTCGCACTTGTGTTAGTGTTGAAAAACCACTTTTTGCACTTGTATTAGTGTTGAAAAACCACTTTTCGCACTTGTGCTGGTGCAGGAAACCACTTTTGCACTTGTATTAGTGTGGAAAAAACACTTTTTGCACTTGTGATAGTGTTGAAAAACCACTTTTCGCACTTTTGTTAGTGTTGAAAAACCACTTTTCACACTTGTGTTGGTGCAGGAAACCACTTTTGCACTTGTATTAGTGTGGAAAAACCACTTTTCGCACTTGTGTTAGTGTTGAAAAACCACTTTTCGCACTTGTGTTAGTGTTGAAAAACCACTTTTCGCACTAGTGTTGGTGCAGGAAACCACTTTTGCACTTGCATTAGTGTGGAAAAAACACTTTTCGCACTTGTGTTAGTGTTGAAAAACCACTTTTTGCACTTGTGTTAGTGTTGAAAAACCACTTTTCGCACTTGTGTTGGTGCAGGAAACCACTTTTGCACTTGTATTAGTGTGGAAAAAACACTTTTTGCACTTGTGATAGTGTTGAAAAACCTCTTTTCGCACTTGTGTTAGTGTTGAAAAACCACTTTTCGCACTTGTGTTGGTGCAGGAAACCACTTTTGCACTTGTATTAGTGTTGAAAAACCACTTTTCGCACTTTTGTTAGTGGTGAAAAACCACTTTTCGCACTTGTGTTGGTGCAGGAAACCACTTTTGCACTTGTATTAGTGTGTAAAAAACACTTTTCGCACTTGTGTTAGTGTTGAAAAACCACTTTTCGCACTTGTGTTAGTGTTGAAAAACCTCTTTTCGCACTTGTGTTAGTGTTGAAAAAACACTTTTCGCAGTTGTGTTGGTGCAGGAAACCACTTTTGCACTTGTATTAGTGTGGAAAAAACACTTTTCGCACTTGTGTTAGTGTTGAAAAACCACTTTTCGCACTTGTGTTAGTCTTGAAAAACCACTTTTGCACTTGTATTAGTGTGGAAAAACCACTTTCCGCACTTGTGTTAGTGTTGAAAAACAACTTTTCGCACTTGTGTTAGTGTTGAAAAACCACTTTTCGCACTTGTGTTGGTGCAGGAAACCACTTTTGCACTTGTATTAGTGTGGAAAAAACACTTTTTGCACTTGTGATAGTGTTGAAAAACCACTTTTCGCACTTGTGTTAGTGTTGAAAAACCACTTTTCGCACTTGTGTTGGTACAGGAAACCACTTTTGCACTTGTATTAGTGTGGAAAAACCACTTTTCGCACTTGTGTTAGTGTTGAAAAACCACTTTTCGCACTTGTGTTAGTGTTGAAAAACCACTTTTCGCACTTGTGTTAGTGTTGAAAAACCACTTTTCGCACTTGTGTTAGTGTTGAAAAACCACTTTTCGCACTTGTGTTGGTGCAGGAAACCACTTTTGCACTTGTATTAGTGTGGAAAAACCACTTTTCGCACTTGTGTTGGTGCAGGAAACCACTTTTGCACTTGTATTAGTGTGGAAAAACCACTTTTCGCACTTGTGTAAGTGTTGAAAAACCACTTTTCGCACTTGTGTTAGTGTTGAAAAACCACTTTTCGCACTTGTGTTAGTGTTGAAAAACCACTTTTTGCACTTGTATTAGTGTTGAAAAACCACTTTTCGCACTTGTGTTGGTGCAGGAAACCACTTTTGCACTTGTATTAGTGTGGGAAAACCACTTTTCGCACTTGTGTTAGTGTTGAAAAACCACTTTTCGCACTTGTGTTAATGTTGAAAAACCACTTTTCGCACTTGTGTTAGTGTTGAAAAACCACTTTTCGCACTTGTGTTGGTGCAGGAAACCACTTTTGCACTTGTATTAGTGTGGAAAAAACACTTTTTGCACTTGTGATAGTGTTGAAAAACCACTTTTCGCACTTGTGTTAGTGTTGAAAAACCACTTTTCGCACTTGTGTTGGTGCAGGAAACCACTTTTGCACTTGTATTAGTGTGGAAAAACCACTTTTCGCACTTGTGTTAGTGTTGAAAAACCACTTTTCGCACTTGTGTTAGTGTTGAAAAACCACTTTTCTCACTTGTGTTGGTGCAGGAAACCACTTTTGCACTTGTATTAGTGTGGAAAAACCACTTTTCGCACTTGTGTTATTGTTGAAAAACCACTTTTCGCACTTGTGTTAGTGCAGGAAACCACTTTTGCACTTGTATTAGTGTGGAAAAAACACTTTTCGCACTTGTGTTGGTGCAGGAAACCACTTTTGCACTTGTATTAGTGTGGAAAAACCACTTTTCGCACTTATGTTAGTGTTGAAAAACCACTTTTCGCAATTGTGTTAGTGTTGAAAAACCACTTTTCGCACTTGTGTTAGTGTTGAAAAACCACTTTTTGCACTTGTATTAGTGTTGAAAAACCACTTTTCGCACTTGTGTTGGTGCAGGAAACCACTTTTGCACTTGTATTAGTGTGGAAAAACCACTTTTCGCACTTGTGTTAGTGTTGAAAAACCACTTTTCGCACTTGTGTTGGTGTTGAAAAACCACTTTTCGCACTTGTGTTCGTGTTGAAAAACCACTTTTCGCACTTGTGTTAGTGTTGAAAAACCACTTTTCACACTTGTGTTGGTGCAGGAAACCACTTTTGCACTTCTATTAGTGTGGAAAAACCACTTTTCGCACTTGTGTTAGTGTTGAAAAACCACTTTTCGCACTTGTGTTAGTGTTGAAAAACCACTTTTCGCACTTGTGATAGTGTTGAAAAACCACTTTTTGCACTTGTGTTGGTGCAGGAAACCTATTTTGTGCTTGTATTAGTGTGGAAAAACCACTTTTCGCACTTGTGTTAGTGTTGAAAAACCACTTTTTGCACTTGTATTAGTGTTGAAAAACCACTTTTCGCACTTGTGCTGGTGCAGGAAACCACTTTTGCACTTGTATTAGTGTGGAAAAAACACTTTTTGCACTTGTGATAGTGTTGAAAAACCACTTTTCGCACTTTTGTTAGTGTTGAAAAACCACTTTTCACACTTGTGTTGGTGCAGGAAACCACTTTTGCACTTGTATTAGTGTGGAAAAACCACTTTTCGCACTTGTGTTAGTGTTGAAAAACCACTTTTCGCACTTGTGTTAGTGTTGAAAAACCACTTTTCGCACTAGTGTTGGTGCAGGAAACCACTTTTGCACTTGCATTAGTGTGGAAAAAACACTTTTCGCACTTGTGTTAGTGTTGAAAAACCACTTTTTGCACTTGTGTTAGTGTTGAAAAACCACTTTTCGCACTTGTGTTGGTGCAGGAAACCACTTTTGCACTTGTATTAGTGTGGAAAAAACACTTTTTGCACTTGTGATAGTGTTGAAAAACCTCTTTTCGCACTTGTGTTAGTGTTGAAAAACCACTTTTCGCACTTGTGTTGGTGCAGGAAACCACTTTTGCACTTGTATTAGTGTTGAAAAACCACTTTTCGCACTTTTGTTAGTGGTGAAAAACCACTTTTCGCACTTGTGTTGGTGCAGGAAACCACTTTTGCACTTGTATTAGTGTGTAAAAAACACTTTTCGCACTTGTGTTAGTGTTGAAAAACCACTTTTCGCACTTGTGTTAGTGTTGAAAAACCTCTTTTCGCACTTGTGTTAGTGTTGAAAAACCACTTTTCGCAGTTGTGTTGGTGCAGGAAACCACTTTTGCACTTGTATTAGTGTGGAAAAAACACTTTTCGCACTTGTGTTAGTGTTGAAAAACCACTTTTCGCACTTGTGTTAGTCTTGAAAAACCACTTTTGCACTTGTATTAGTGTGGAAAAACCACTTTCCGCACTTGTGTTAGTGTTGAAAAACAACTTTTCGCACTTGTGTTAGTGTTGAAAAACCACTTTTCGCACTTGTGTTGGTGCAGGAAACCACTTTTGCACTTGTATTAGTGTGGAAAAAACACTTTTTGCACTTGTGATAGTGTTGAAAAACCACTTTTCGCACTTGTGTTAGTGTTGAAAAACCACTTTTCGCACTTGTGTTGGTACAGGAAACCACTTTTGCACTTGTATTAGTGTGGAAAAACCACTTTTCGCACTTGTGTTAGTGTTGAAAAACCACTTTTCGCACTTGTGTTAGTGTTGAAAAACCACTTTTCGCACTTGTGTTAGTGTTGAAAAACCACTTTTCGCACTTGTGTTAGTGTTGAAAAACCACTTTTCGCACTTGTGTTGGTGCAGGAAACCACTTTTGCACTTGTATTAGTGTGGAAAAACCACTTTTCGCACTTGTGTTGGTGCAGGAAACCACTTTTGCACTTGTATTAGTGTGGAAAAACCACTTTTCGCACTTGTGTAAGTGTTGAAAAACCACTTTTCGCACTTGTGTTAGTGTTGAAAAACCACTTTTCGCACTTGTGTTAGTGTTGAAAAACCACTTTTTGCACTTGTATTAGTGTTGAAAAACCACTTTTCGCACTTGTGTTGGTGCAGGAAACCACTTTTGCACTTGTATTAGTGTGGGAAAACCACTTTTCGCACTTGTGTTAGTGTTGAAAAACCACTTTTCGCACTTGTGTTAATGTTGAAAAACCACTTTTCGCACTTGTGTTAGTGTTGAAAAACCACTTTTCGCACTTGTGTTGGTGCAGGAAACCACTTTTGCACTTGTATTAGTGTGGAAAAACCCTTTTTGCACTTGTGATAGTGTTGAAAAACCACTTTTCGCACTTGTGTTAGTGTTGAAAAACCACTTTTCGCACTTGTGTTGGTGCAGGAAACCACTTTTGCACTTGTATTAGTGTGGAAAAACCACTTTTCGCACTTGTGTTAGTGTTGAAAAACCACTTTTCGCACTTGTGTTAGTGTTGAAAAACCACTTTTCTCACTTGTGTTGGTGCAGGAAACCACTTTTGCACTTGTATTAGTGTGGAAAAACCACTTTTCGCACTTGTGTTATTGTTGAAAAACCACTTTTCGCACTTGTGTTAGTGCAGGAAACCACTTTTGCACTTGTATTAGTGTGGAAAAAACACTTTTCGCACTTGTGTTGGTGCAGGAAACCACTTTTGCACTTGTATTAGTGTGGAAAAACCACTTTTCGCACTTATGTTAGTGTTGAAAAACCACTTTTCGCAATTGTGTTAGTGTTGAAAAACCACTTTTCGCACTTGTGTTAGTGTTGAAAAACCACTTTTTGCACTTGTATTAGTGTTGAAAAACCACTTTTCGCACTTGTGTTGGTGCAGGAAACCACTTTTGCACTTGTATTAGTGTGGAAAAACCACTTTTCGCACTTGTGTTATTGTTGAAAAACCACTTTTCGCACTTGTGTTGGTGTTGAAAAACCACTTTTCGCACTTGTGTTCGTGTTGAAAAACCACTTTTCGCACTTGTGTTGGAGCAGGAAACCACTTTTGCGCTTGTATTAGTGTGGAAAAACCACTTTTCGCACTTGTGTTAGTGTTGAAAAACCACTTTTTGCACTTGTATTAGTGTTGAAAAACCACTTTTCGCACTTGTGCTGGTGCAGGAAACCACTTTTGCACTTGTATTAGTGTGGAAAAAACACTTTTCGCACTTGTGTTAGTGTTGAAAAACCGCTTTTCGCACTTGTGTTAGTGTTGAAAAACCACTTTTCGCACTTGTGTTGGTGCAGGAAACCGCTTTTGCACTTGTATTAGTGTGGAAAAACCACTTTTCGCACTTGTGTTAGTGTTGAAAAACCACTTTTCGCACTTGTGTTAGTGTTGAAAAACCACTTTTCGCACTTGTGTTGGTGCAGGAAACCACTTTTCGCACTTGTGTTAGTGTTGAAAAACCACTTTTCGCACTTGTGTTAGTGTTGAAAAAACCACTTTTCGCACTTGTGTTGGTGCAGGAAACCACTTTTGCACTTGTATTAGTGTGGAAAAAACACTTTTTGCACTTGTGATAGTGTTGAAAAACCACTTTTCGCACTTGTGTTAGTGTTGAAAAACCACTTTTCGCACTTGTGTTCGTGTTGAAAAACCACTTTTCGCACTTGTGTTGGTGCAGGAAACCACTTTTGCACTTGTATTAGTGTGGAAAAACCACTTTTCGCACTTGTGTTAGTGTTGAAAAACAACTTTTCGCACTTGTGTTAGTGTTGAAAAACCACTTTTCGCACTTGTGTTGGTGCAGGAAACCACTTTTGCACTTGTATTAGTGTGGAAAAACCACTTTTCGCACTTGTGTTAGTGATGAAAAACCACTTTTCGCACTTGTATTAGTGTTGAAAAACCACTTTTTGCACTTGTGTTGGTGCAGGAAACCACTTTTGCACTTGTATTAGTGTGGAAAAAACACTTTTTGCACTTGTGATAGTGTTGAAAAACCACTTTTCGCACTTTTGTTAGTGTTGAAAAACCACTTTTCACACTTGTGTTGGTGCAGGAAACCACTTTTGCACTTGTATTAGTGTGGAAAAACCACTTTTCGCACTGTGTTAGTGTTGAAAAACCACTTTTCGCACTTGTGTTAGTGTTGAAAAACCACTTTTCGCACTTGTGTTAGTGTTGAAAAACCACTTTTCGCACTAGTGTTGGTGCAGGAACCACTTTTGCACTTGTATTAGTGTGGAAAAAACACTTTTCGCACTTGTGTTAGTGTTGAAAAACCACTTTTTGCACTTGTGTTAGTGTTGAAAAACCACTTTTCGCACTTGTGTTGGTGCAGGAAACCACTTTTGCACTTGTATTAGTGTGGAAAAAACACTTTTTGCACTTGTGATAGTGTTGAAAAACCACTTTTCGCACTTGTGTTAGTGTTGAAAAACCACTTTTCGCACTTGTGTTGGTGCAGGAAACCACTTTTGCACTTGTATTAGTGTGGAAAAACCACTTTTCGCACTTGTGTTAGTGTTGAAAAACCACTTTTTGCACTTGTGTTAGTGTTGAAAAACCACTTTTCGCACTTGTGTTGGTGCAGGAAACCACTTTTGCACTTGTATTAGTGTGGAAAAACCACTTTTCGCACTTGTGTTAGTGATGAAAAACCACTTTTCGCACTTATGTTGGTGCAGGAAACCACTTTTGCACTTGTATTAGTGTGGAAAAACCACTTTTCGCACTTGTGTTGGTGCAGGAAACCACTTTTGCACTTGTATTAGTGTGGAAAAACCACTTTTCGCACTTATGTTAGTGTTGAAAAACCACTTTTCGCAATTGTGTTAGTGTTGAAAAACCACTTTTCGCACTTGTGTTAGTGTTGAAAAACGACTTTTTGCACTTGTATTAGTGTTGAAAAACCACTTTTCGCACTTGTGTTGGTGCAGGAAACCACTTTTGCACTTGTATTAGTGTGGAAAAACCACTTTTCGCACTTGTGTTAGTGTTGAAAAACCACTTTTCGCACTTGTGTTGGTGTTGAAAAACCACTTTTCTCACTTGTGTTAGTGTTGAAAAACCACTTTTTGCACTTGTGTTGGTGCAGGAAACCACTTTTGCGCTTGTATTAGTGTGGAAAAACCACTTTTCGCACTTGTGTTAGTGTTGAAAAACCACTTTTTGCACTTGTATTAGTGTTGAAAAACCACTTTTCGCACTTGTGCTGGTGCAGGAAATCACTTTTGCACTTGTATTAGTGTGGAAAAAACACTTTTTGCACTTGTGATAGTGTTGAAAAACCACTTTTCGCACTTTTGTTAGTGTTGAAAAACCACTTTTCACACTTGTGTTGGTGCAGGAAACCACTTTTGCACTTGTATTAGTGTGGAAAAAACACTTTTCGCACTTGTGTTAGTGTTGAAAAACCACTTTTCGCACTTGTGTTAGTCTTGAAAAACCACTTTTGCACTTGTATTAGTGTGGAAAAACCACTTTCCGCACTTGTGTTAGTGTTGAAAAACCACTTTTTGCACTTGTGTTGGTGCAGGAAACCACTTTTGCACTTGTATTAGTGTGGAAAAACCACTTTTTGCACTTGTGATAGTGTTGAAAAACCACTTTTCGCACTTGTGTTAGTGTTGAAAAACCACTTTTCGCACTTGTGTTGGTGCAGGAAACCACTTTTGCACTTGTATTAGTGTGGTAAAACCACTTTTCGCACTTGTGTTAGTGTTGAAAAACCACTTTTCGCACTTGTGTTAGTGTTGAAAAACCACTTTTCGCACTTGTGTTGGTGCAGGAAACCACTTTTGCACTTGTATTAGTGTGGAAAAACCACTTTTCGCACTTGTGTTGGTGCAGGAAACCACTTTTGCACTTGTATTAGTGTGGAAAAACCACTTTTCGCACTTATGTTAGTGTTGAAAAACCACTTTTCGCAATTGTGTTAGTGTTGAAAAACCACTTTTCGCACTTGTGTTTGTGTTGAAAAACCACTTTTTGCACTTGTATTAGTGTTGAAAAACCACTTTTCGCACTTGTGTTGGTGCAGGAAACCACTTTTGCACTTGTATTAGTGTGGAAAAACCACTTTTCGCACTTGTGTTAGTGTTGAAAAACCACTTTTCGCACTTGTGTTGGTGTTGAAAAACCACTTTTCGCATTTGTGTTAGTGTTGAAAAACCACTTTTCGCACTTGTGTTGGTGCAGGAAACCACTTTTGCGCTTGTATTAGTGTGGAAAAACCACTTTTCGCACTTGTGTTAGTGTTGAAAAACCACTTTTTGCACTTGTATTAGTGTTGAAAAACCACTTTTCGCACTTGTGCTGGTGCAGGAAACCACTTTTGCACTTGTATTAGTGTGGAAAAAACACTTTTCGCACTTGTGTTAGTGTTGAAAAACCGCTTTTCGCACTTGTGTTAGTGTTGAAAAACCACTTTTCGCACTTGTGTTGGTGCAGGAAACCGCTTTTGCACTTGTATTAGTGTGGAAAAACCACTTTTCGCACTTGTGTTAGTGTTGAAAAACCACTTTTCGCACTTGTGTTAGTGTTGAAAAACCACTTTTCGCACTTGTGTTGGTGCAGGAAACCACTTTTCGCACTTGTGTTAGTGTTGAAAAACCACTTTTCGCACTTGTGTTAGTGTTGAAAAAACCACTTTTCGCACTTGTGTTGGTGCAGGAAACCACTTTTGCACTTGTATTAGTGTGGAAAAAACACTTTTTGCACTTGTGATAGTGTTGAAAAACCACTTTTCGCACTTGTGTTAGTGTTGAAAAACCACTTTTCGCACTTGTGTTCGTGTTGAAAAACCACTTTTCGCACTTGTGTTGGTGCAGGAAACCACTTTTGCACTTGCATTAGTGTGGAAAAACCACTTTTCGCACTTGTGTTAGTGTTGAAAAACAACTTTTCGCACTTGTGTTAGTGTTGAAAAACCACTTTTCGCACTTGTGTTGGTGCAGGAAACCACTTTTGCACTTGTATTAGTGTGGAAAAACCACTTTTCGCACTTGTGTTAGTGATGAAAAACCACTTTTCGCACTTGTATTAGTGTTGAAAAACCACTTTTTGCACTTGTGTTGGTGCAGGAAACCACTTTTGCACTTGTATTAGTGTGGAAAAAACACTTTTTGCACTTGTGATAGTGTTGAAAAACCACTTTTCGCACTTTTGTTAGTGTTGAAAAACCACTTTTCACACTTGTGTTGGTGCAGGAAACCACTTTTGCACTTGTATTAGTGTGGAAAAACCACTTTTCGCACTGTGTTAGTGTTGAAAATCCACTTTTCGCACTTGTGTTAGTGTTGAAAAACCACTTTTCGCACTTGTGTTAGTGTTGAAAAAACACTTTTCGCACTAGTGTTGGTGCAGGAACCACTTTTGCACTTGTATTAGTGTGGAAAAAACACTTTTCGCACTTGTGTTAGTGTTGAAAAACCACTTTTTGCACTTGTGTTAGTGTTGAAAAACCACTTTTCGCACTTGTGTTAGTGTTGAAAAACCACTTTTCGCACTTGTGTTGGTGCAGGAAACCACTTTTGCACTTGTATTAGTGTGGAAAAACCACTTTTCGCACTTGTGTTAGTGTTGAAAAACCACTTTTCGCACTTGTGTTAGTGTTGAAAAACCACTTTTCTCACTTGTGTTGGTGCAGGAAACCACTTTTGCACTTGTATTAGTGTGGAAAAACCACTTTTCGCACTTGTGTTATTGTTGAAAAACCACTTTTCGCACTTGTGTTAGTGCAGGAAACCACTTTTGCACTTGTATTAGTGTGGAAAAAACACTTTTTGCACTTGTATTAGTGTGGAAAAAACACTTTTTGCACTTGTATTAGTGTAGAAAAAACACTTTTTGCACTTGTGATAGTGTTGAAAAAACACTTTTCGCACTTGTGTTAGTGTTGAAAAACCACTTTTCGCACTTGTGTTAGTGTTGAAAAACCTCTTTTCGCACTTGTGTTAGTGTTGAAAAACCACTTTTCGCAGTTGTGTTGGTGCAGGAAACCACTTTTGCACTTGTATTAGTGTGGAAAAAACAATTTTCGCACTTGTGTTAGTGTTGAAAAACCACTTTTCGCACTTGTGTTAGTCTTGAAAAACCACTTTTGCACTTGTATTAGTGTGGAAAAACCACTTTCCACACTTGTGTTAGTGTTGAAAAACAACTTTTCGCACTTGTGTTAGTGTTGAAAAACCACTTTTTGCACTTGTGTTGGTGCAGGAAACCACTTTTGCACTTGTATTAGTGTGGAAAAAACACTTTTTGCACTTGTGATAGTGTTGAAAAACCACTTTTCGCACTTGTGTTAGTGTTGAAAAACCACTTTTCGCACTTGTGTTGGTGCAAGAAACCACTTTTGCACTTCTATTAGTGTGGAAAAAACCACTTTTCGCACTTGTGTTAGTGTTGAAAAACCACTTTTCGCACTTGTGTTAGTGTTGAAAAACCACTTTTCGCACTTGTGTTAGTGTTGAAAAACCACTTTTCGCACTTGTGTTAGTGTTAAAAAACCACTTTTCGCACTTGTGTTGGTGCAGGAAACCACTTTTGCACTTGTATTCGTGTGGAAAAACCACTTTTCGCACTTGTGTTGGTGCAGGAAACCACTTTTGCACTTGTATTAGTGTGGAAAAACCACTTTTCGCACTTATGTTAGTGTTGAAAAACCACTTTTCGCAATTGTGTTAGTGTTGAAAAACCACTTTTCGCACTTGTGTTAGTGTTGAAAAACCACTTTTTGCACTTGTATTAGTGTTGAAAAACCACTTTTCGCACTTGTGTTGGTGCAGGAAACCACTTTTGCACTTGTATTAGTGTGGAAAAACCACTTTTCGCACTTGTGTTAGTGTTGAAAAACCACTTTTCGCACTTGTGTTGGTGTTGAAAAACCACTTTTCGCACTTGTGTTAGTGTTGAAAAACCACTTTTTGCACTTGTGTTGGTGCAGGAAACCACTTTTGCGCTTGTATTAGTGTGGAAAAACCACTTTTCGCACTTGTGTTAGTGTTGAAAAACCACTTTTTGCACTTGTATTAGTGTTGAAAAACCACTTTTCGCACTTGTGCTGGTGCAGGAAACCACTTTTGCACTTGTATTAGTGTGGAAAAAACACTTTTTGCACTTGTTATAGTGTTGAAAAACCACTTTTCGCACTTTTGTTAGTGTTGAAAAACCACTTTTCACACTTGTGTTGGTGCAGGAAACCACTTTTGCACTTGTATTAGTGTGGAAAAACCACTTTTCGCACTTGTGTTAGTGTTGAAAAACCACTTTTCGCACTTGTGTTAGTGTTGAAAAACCACTTTTCGCACTAGTGTTGGTGCAGGAAACCACTTTTGCACTTGCATTAGTGTGGAAAAAACACTTTTCGCACTTGTGTTAGTGTTGAAAAACCACTTTTTGCACTTGTGTTAGTGTTGAAAAACCACTTTTCGCACTTGTGTTGGTGCAGGAAACCACTTTTGCACTTGTATTAGTGTGGAAAAACACTTTTTGCACTTGTGATAGTGTTGAAAAACCACTTTTCGCACTTGTGTTAGTGTTGAAAAACCACTTTTCGCACTTGTGTTGGTGCAGGAAACCACTTTTGCACTTGTATTAGTGTGGAAAAACCACTTTTCGCACTTATGTTAGTGTTGAAAAACCACTTTTCGCAATTGTGTTAGTGTTGAAAAACCACTTTTCGCACTTGTGTTAGTGTTGAAAAACCACTTTTTGCACTTGTGTTAGTGTTGAAAAACCACTTTTCGCACTTGTGTTGGTGCAGGAAACCACTTTTGCACTTCTATTAGTGTGGAAAAACCACTTTTCGCACTTGTGTTAGTGTTGAAAAACCACTTTTCGCACTTGTGTTAGTGTTGAAAAACCACTTTTCGCACTTGTGTTGGTGTTGAAAAACCACTTTTCGCACTTGTGTTAGTGTTGAAAAACCACTTTTCGCACTTGTGTTGGTGCAGGAAACCACTTTTGCACTTGTATTCGTGTGGAAAAACCACTTTTCGCACTTGTGTTGGTGCAGGAAACCACTTTTGCACTTGTATTAGTGTGGAAAAACCACTTTTCGCACTTATGTTAGTGTTGAAAAACCACTTTTCGCAATTGTGTTAGTGTTGAAAAACCACTTTTCGCACTTGTGTTAGTGTTGAAAAACCACTTTTTGCACTTGTATTAGTGTTGAAAAACCACTTTTCGCACTTGTGTTGGTGCAGGAAACCACTTTTGCACTTGTATTAGTGTGGAAAAACCACTTTTCGCACTTGTGTTGGTGTTGAAAAACCACTTTTCGCACTTGTGTTAGTGTTGAAAAACCACATTTCGCACTTGTGTTGGTGCAGGAAACCACTTTTGCACTTGTATTAGTGTGGAAAAACCACTTTTCGCACTTGTGTTAGTGATGAAAAACCACTTTTCGCACTTGTATTAGTGTTGAAAAACCACTTTTTGCACTTGTGTTGGTGCAGGAAACCACTTTTGCACTTGTATTAGTGTGGAAAAAACACTTTTTGCACTTGTGATAGTGTTGAAAAACCACTTTTCGCACTTTTGTTAGTGTTGAAAAACCACTTTTCACACTTGTGTTGGTGCAGGAAACCACTTTTGCACTTGTATTAGTGTGGAAAAACCACTTTTCGCACTGTGTTAGTGTTGAAAAACCACTTTTCGCACTTGTGTTAGTGTTGAAAAACCACTTTTCGCACTTGTGTTAGTGTTGAAAAACCACTTTTCGCACTAGTGTTGGTGCAGGAACCACTGTTGCACTTGTATTAGTGTGGAAAAAACACTTTTCGCACTTGTGTTAGTGTTGAAAAACCACTTTTTGCACTTGTGTTAGTGTTGAAAAACCACTTTTCGCACTTGTGTTGGTGCAGGAAACCACTTTTGCACTTGTATTAGTGTGGAAAAAACACTTTTTGCACTTGTGATAGTGTTGAAAAACCACTTTTCGCACTTGTGTTAGTGTTGAAAAACCACTTTTCGCACTTGTGTTGGTGCAGGAAACCACTTTTGCACTTGTATTAGTGTGGAAAAACCACTTTTCGCACTTGTGTTAGTGTTGAAAAACCACTTTTCACACTTGTGTTAGTCTTGAAAAACCACTTTTGCACTTGTATTAGTGTGGAAAAACCACTTTCCGCACTTGTGTTAGTGTTGAAAAACCACTTTTTGCACTTGTGTTGGTGCAGGAAACCACTTTTGCACTTGTATTAGTGTGGAAAAACCACTTTTTGCACTTGTGATAGTGTTGAAAAACCACTTTTCGCACTTGTGTTAGTGTTGAAAAACCACTTTTCGCACTTGTGTTGGTGCAGGAAACCACTTTTGCACTTGTATTAGTGTGGAAAAACCACTTTTCGCACTTGTGTTAGTGTTGAAAAACCACTTTTCGCACTTGTGTTAGTGTTGAAAAACCACTTTTCGCACTTGTGTTGGTGCAGGAAACCACTTTTGCACTTGTATTAGTGTGGAAAAACCACTTTTCGCACTTGTGTTGGTGCAGGAAACCACTTTTGCACTTGTATAAGTGTGGAAAAACCACTTTTCGCACTTATGTTAGTGTTGAAAAACCACTTTTCGCAATTGTGTTAGTGTTGAAAAACCACTTTTCGCACTTGTGTTAGTGTTGAAAAACCACTTTTTGCACTTGTATTAGTGTTGAAAAACCACTTTTCGCACTTGTGTTGGTGCAGGAAACCACTTTTGCACTTGTATTAGTGTGGAAAAACCACTTTTCGCACTTGTGTTAGTGTTGAAAAACCACTTTTCGCACTTGTGTTGGTGTTGAAAAACCACTTTTCGCACTTGTGTTAGTGTTGAAAAACCACTTTTCGCACTTGTGTTGGTGCAGGAAACCACTTTTGCGCTTGTATTAGTGTGGAAAAACCACTTTTCGCACTTGTGTTAGTGTTGAAAAACCACTTTTTGCACTTGTATTAGTGTTGAAAAACCACTTTTCGCACTTGTGCTGGTGCAGGAAACCACTTTTGCACTTGTATTAGTGTGGAAAAAACACTTTTCGCACTTGTGTTAGTGTTGAAAAACCACTTTTCGCACTTGTGTTAGTGTTGAAAAACCACTTTTCGCACTTGTGTTGGTGCAGGAAACCGCTTTTGCACTTGTATTAGTGTGGAAAAACCACTTTTCGCACTTGTGTTAGTGTTGAAAAACCACTTTTCGCACTTATGTTAGTGTTGAAAAACCACTTTTCGCACTTGTGTTGGTGCAGGAAACCACTTTTCGCACTTGTGTTAGTGTTGAAAAACCACTTTTCGCACTTGTGTTAGTGTTGAAAAAACCACTTTTCGCACTTGTGTTGGTGCAGGAAACCACTTTTCCACTTGTAATAGTGTGGAAAAAACACTTTTTGCACTTGTGATAGTGTTGAAAAACCACTTTTCGCACTTGTGTTAGTGTTGAAAAACCACTTTTCGCACTTGTGTTCGTGTTGAAAAACCACTTTTCGCACTTGTGTTGGTGCAGGAAACCACTTTTGCACTTGTATTAGTGTGGAAAAACCACTTTTCGCACTTGTGTTAGTGTTGAAAAACAACTTTTCGCACTTGTGTTAGTGTTGAAAAACCACTTTTCGCACTTGTGTTGGTGCAGGAAACCACTTTTGCACTTGTATTAGTGTGGAAAAACCACTTTTCGCACTTGTGTTAGTGATGAAAAACCACTTTTCGCACTTGTATTAGTGTTGAAAAACCACTTTTTGCACTTGTGTTGGTGCAGGAAACCACTTTTGCACTTGTATTAGTGTGGAAAAAACACTTTTTGCACTTGTGATAGTGTTGAAAAACCACTTTTCGCACTTTTGTTAGTGTTGAAAAACCAATTTTCACACTTGTGTTGGTGCAGGAAACCACTTTTGCACTTGTATTAGTGTGGAAAAACCACTTTTCGCACTGTGTTAGTGTTGAAAAACCACTTTTCGCACTTGTGTTAGTGTTGAAAAACCACTTTTCGCACTTGTGTTAGTGTTGAAAAACCACTTTTCGCACTAGTGTTGGTGCAGGAACCACTTTTGCACTTGTATTAGTGTGGAAAAAACACTTTTCGCACTTGTGTTAGTGTTGAAAAACCACTTTTTGCACTTGTGTTAGTGTTGAAAAACCACTTTTCGCACTTGTGTTGGTGCAGGAAACCACTTTTGCACTTGTATTAGTGTGGAAAAAACACTTTTTGCACTTGTGATAGTGTTGAAAAACCACTTTTCGCACTTGTGTTAGTGTTGAAAAACCACTTTTCGCACTTGTGTTGGTGCAGGAAACCACTTTTGCACTTGTATTAGTGTGGAAAAACCACTTTTCGCACTTGTGTTAGTGTTGAAAAACCACTTTTCGCACTTGTGTTAGTGTTGAAAAACCACTTTTCTCACTTGTGTTGGTGCAGGAAACCACTTTTGCACTTGTATTAGTGTGGAAAAACCACTTTTCGCACTTGTGTTATTGTTGAAAAACCACTTTTCGCACTTGTGTTAGTGCAGGAAACCACTTTTGCACTTGTATTAGTGTGGAAAAAACACTTTTTGCACTTGTATTAGTGTGGAAAAAACACTTTTTGCACTTGTATTAGTGTAGAAAAAACACTTTTTGCACTTGTGATAGTGTTGAAAAAACACTTTTCGCACTTGTGTTAGTGTTGAAAAACCACTTTTCGCACTTGTGTTAGTGTTGAAAAACCTCTTTTCGCACTTGTGTTAGTGTTGAAAAACCACTTTTCGCAGTTGTGTTGGTGCAGGAAACCACTTTTGCACTTGTATTAGTGTGGAAAAAACACTTTTCGCACTTGTGTTAGTGTTGAAAAACCACTTTTCGCACTTGTGTTAGTCTTGAAAAACCACTTTTGCACTTGTATTAGTGTGGAAAAACCACTTTCCGCACTTGTGTTAGTGTTGAAAAACAACTTTTCGCACTTGTGTTAGTGTTGAAAAACCACTTTTTACACTTGTGTTGGTGCAGGAAACCACTTTTGCACTTGTATTAGTGTGGAAAAAACACTTTTTGCACTTGTGATAGTGTTGAAAAACCACTTTTCGCACTTGTGTTAGTGTTGAAAAACCACTTTTCGCACTTGTGTTGGTGCAGGAAACCACTTTTGCACTTCTATTAGTGTGGAAAAACCACTTTTCGCACTTGTGTTAGTGTTGAAAAACCACTTTTCGCACTTGTGTTAGTGTTGAAAAACCACTTTTCGCACTTGTGTTAGTGTTGAAAAACCACTTTTCGCACTTGTGTTAGTGTTGAAAAACCACTTTTCGCACTTGTGTTGGTGCAGGAAACCACTTTTGCACTTGTATTCGTGTGGAAAAACCACTTTTCGCACTTGTGTTGGTGCAGGAAACCACTTTTGCACTTGTATTAGTGTGGAAAAACCACTTTTCGCACTTATGTTAGTGTTGAAAAACCACTTTTCGCAATTGTGTTAGTGTTGAAAAACCACTTTTCGCACTTGTGTTAGTGTTGAAAAACCACTTTTTGCACTTGTATTAGTGTTGAAAAACCACTTTTCGCACTTGTGTTGGTGCAGGAAACCACTTTTGCACTTGTATTAGTGTGGAAAAACCACTTTTCGCACTTGTGTTGGTGTTGAAAAACCACTTTTCGCACTTGTGTTAGTGTTGAAAAACCACTTTTTGCACTTGTGTTGGTGCAGGAAACCACTTTTGCGCTTGTATTAGTGTGGAAAAACCACTTTTCGCACTTGTGTTAGTGTTGAAAAACCACTTTTTGCACTTGTATTAGTGTTGAAAAACCACTTTTCGCACTTGTGTTAGTGTTGAAAAACCACTTTTCGCACTTGTGTTGGTGCAGGAAACCACTTTTGCACTTGTATTAGTGTGGAAAAACCACTTTTCGCACTTGTGTTAGTGTTGAAAAACCACTTTTCGCACTTGTGTTAGTGTTGAAAAACCACTTTTCGCACTTGTGTTGGTGCAGGAAACCACTTTTGCACTTGTATTAGTGTGGAAAAACCACTTTTCGCACTTGTGTTGGTGCAGGAAACCACTTTTGCACTTGTATTAGTGTGGAAAAACCACTTTTCGCACTTATGTTAGTGTTGAAAAACCACTTTTCGCAATTGTGTTAGTGTTGAAAAACCACTTTTCGCACTTGTGTTAGTGTTGAAAAACCACTTTTTGCACTTGTATTAGTGTTGAAAAACCACTTTTCGCACTTGTGTTGGTGCAGGAAACCACTTTTGCACTTGTATTAGTGTGGAAAAACCACTTTTCGCACTTATGTTAGTGTTGAAAAACCACTTTTCGCACTTGTGTTGGTGTTGAAAAACCACTTTTCGCACTTGTGTTAGTGTTGAAAAACCACTTTTCGCACTTGTGTTGGTGCAGGAAACCACTTTTGCGCTTGTATTAGTGTGGAAAAACCACTTTTCGCACTTGTGTTAGTGTTGAAAAACCACTTTTTGCACTTGTATTAGTGTTGAAAAACCACTTTTCGCACTTGTGCTGGTGCAGGAAACCACTTTTGCACTTGTATTAGTGTGGAAAAAACACTTTTCGCACTTGTGTTAGTGTTGAAAAACCGCTTTTCGCACTTGTGTTAGTGTTGAAAAACCACTTTTCGCACTTGTGTTGGTGCAGGAAACCGCTTTTGCACTTGTATTAGTGTGGAAAAACCACTTTTCGCACTTGTGTTAGTGTTGAAAAACCACTTTTCGCACTTGTGTTAGTGTTGAAAAACCACTTTTCGCACTTGTGTTGGTGCAGGAAACCACTTTTCGCACTTGTGTTAGTGTTGAAAAACCACTTTTCGCACTTGTGTTAGTGTTGAAAAAACCACTTTTCGCACTTGTGTTGGTGCAGGAAACCACTTTTGCACTTGTAATAGTGTGGAAAAAACACTTTTTGCACTTGTGATAGTGTTGAAAAACCACTTTTCGCACTTGTGTTAGTGTTGAAAAACCACTTTTCGCACTTGTGTTCGTGTTGAAAAACCACTTTTCGCACTTGTGTTGGTGCAGGAAACCACTTTTGCACTTGTATTAGTGTGGAAAAACCACTTTTCGCACTTGTGTTAGTGTTGAAAAACAACTTTTCGCACTTGTGTTAGTGTTGAAAAACCACTTTTCGCACTTGTGTTGGTGCAGGAAACCACTTTTGCACTTGTATTAGTGTGGAAAAACCACTTTTCGCACTTGTGTTAGTGATGAAAAACCACTTTTCGCACTTGTATTAGTGTTGAAAAACCACTTTTTGCACTTGTGTTGGTGCAGGAAACCACTTTTGCACTTGTATTAGTGTGGAAAAAACACTTTTTGCACTTGTGATAGTGTTGAAAAACCACTTTTCGCACTTTTGTTAGTGTTGAAAAACCAATTTTCACACTTGTGTTGGTGCAGGAAACCACTTTTGCACTTGTATTAGTGTGGAAAAACCACTTTTCGCACTGTGTTAGTGTTGAAAAACCACTTTTCGCACTTGTGTTAGTGTTGAAAAACCACTTTTCGCACTTGTGTTAGTGTTGAAAAACCACTTTTCGCACTAGTGTTGGTGCAGGAACCACTTTTGCACTTGTATTAGTGTGGAAAAAACACTTTTCGCACTTGTGTTAGTGTTGAAAAACCACTTTTTGCACTTGTGTTAGTGTTGAAAAACCACTTTTCGCACTTGTGTTGGTGCAGGAAACCACTTTTGCACTTGTATTAGTGTGGAAAAAACACTTTTTGCACTTGTGATAGTGTTGAAAAACCACTTTTCGCACTTGTGTTAGTGTTGAAAAACCACTTTTCGCACTTGTGTTGGTGCAGGAAACCACTTTTGCACTTGTATTAGTGTGGAAAAACCACTTTTCGCACTTGTGTTAGTGTTGAAAAACCACTTTTCGCACTTGTGTTAGTGTTGAAAAACCACTTTTCTCACTTGTGTTGGTGCAGGAAACCACTTTTGCACTTGTATTAGTGTGGAAAAACCACTTTTCGCACTTGTGTTATTGTTGAAAAACCACTTTTCGCACTTGTGTTAGTGCAGGAAACCACTTTTGCACTTGTATTAGTGTGGAAAAAACACTTTTTGCACTTGTATTAGTGTGGAAAAAACACTTTTTGCACTTGTATTAGTGTAGAAAAAACACTTTTTGCACTTGTGATAGTGTTGAAAAAACACTTTTCGCACTTGTGTTAGTGTTGAAAAACCACTTTTCGCACTTGTGTTAGTGTTGAAAAACCTCTTTTCGCACTTGTGTTAGTGTTGAAAAACCACTTTTCGCAGTTGTGTTGGTGCAGGAAACCACTTTTGCACTTGTATTAGTGTGGAAAAACCACTTTTCGCACTTGTGTTAGTGTTGAAAAACCACTTTTTGCACTTGTATTAGTGTTGAAAAACCACTTTTCGCACTTGTGCTGGTGCAGGAAACCACTTTTGCACTTGTATTAGTGTGGAAAAAACACTTTTCGCACTTGTGTTAGTGTTGAAAAACCACTTTTCGCACTTGTGTTAGTGTTGAAAAACCACTTTTCGCACTTGTGTTGGTGCAGGAAACCGCTTTTGCACTTGTATTAGTGTGGAAAAACCACTTTTCGCACTTGTGTTAGTGTTGAAAAACCACTTTTCGCACTTGTGTTAGTGTTGAAAAACCACTTTTCGCACTTGTGTTGGTGCAGGAAACCACTTTTCGCACTTGTGTTAGTGTTGAAAAACCACTTTTCGCACTTGTGTTAGTGTTGAAAAAACCACTTTTCGCACTTGTGTTGGTGCAGGAAACCACTTTTCCACTTGTAATAGTGTGGAAAAAACACTTTTTGCACTTGTGATAGTGTTGAAAAACCACTTTTCGCACTTGTGTTAGTGTTGAAAAACCACTTTTCGCACTTGTGTTCGTGTTGAAAAACCACTTTTCGCACTTGTGTTGGTGCAGGAAACCACTTTTGCACTTGTATTAGTGTGGAAAAACCACTTTTCGCACTTGTGTTAGTGTTGAAAAACAACTTTTCGCACTTGTGTTAGTGTTGAAAAACCACTTTTCGCACTTGTGTTGGTGCAGGAAACCACTTTTGCACTTGTATTAGTGTGGAAAAACCACTTTTCGCACTTGTGTTAGTGATGAAAAACCACTTTTCGCACTTGTATTAGTGTTGAAAAACCACTTTTTGCACTTGTGTTGGTGCAGGAAACCACTTTTGCACTTGTATTAGTGTGGAAAAAACACTTTTTGCACTTGTGATAGTGTTGAAAAACCACTTTTCGCACTTTTGTTAGTGTTGAAAAACCAATTTTCACACTTGTGTTGGTGCAGGAAACCACTTTTGCACTTGTATTAGTGTGGAAAAACCACTTTTCGCACTGTGTTAGTGTTGAAAAACCACTTTTCGCACTTGTGTTAGTGTTGAAAAACCACTTTTCGCACTTGTGTTAGTGTTGAAAAACCACTTTTCGCACTAGTGTTGGTGCAGGAACCACTTTTGCACTTGTATTAGTGTGGAAAAAACACTTTTCGCACTTGTGTTAGTGTTGAAAAACCACTTTTTGCACTTGTGTTAGTGTTGAAAAACCACTTTTCGCACTTGTGTTGGTGCAGGAAACCACTTTTGCACTTGTATTAGTGTGGAAAAAACACTTTTTGCACTTGTGATAGTGTTGAAAAACCACTTTTCGCACTTGTGTTAGTGTTGAAAAACCACTTTTCGCACTTGTGTTGGTGCAGGAAACCACTTTTGCACTTGTATTAGTGTGGAAAAACCACTTTTCGCACTTGTGTTAGTGTTGAAAAACCACTTTTCGCACTTGTGTTAGTGTTGAAAAACCACTTTTCTCACTTGTGTTGGTGCAGGAAACCACTTTTGCACTTGTATTAGTGTGGAAAAACCACTTTTCGCACTTGTGTTATTGTTGAAAAACCACTTTTCGCACTTGTGTTAGTGCAGGAAACCACTTTTGCACTTGTATTAGTGTGGAAAAAACACTTTTTGCACTTGTATTAGTGTGGAAAAAACACTTTTTGCACTTGTATTAGTGTAGAAAAAACACTTTTTGCACTTGTGATAGTGTTGAAAAAACACTTTTCGCACTTGTGTTAGTGTTGAAAAACCACTTTTCGCACTTGTGTTAGTGTTGAAAAACCTCTTTTCGCACTTGTGTTAGTGTTGAAAAACCACTTTTCGCAGTTGTGTTGGTGCAGGAAACCACTTTTGCACTTGTATTAGTGTGGAAAAAACACTTTTCGCACTTGTGTTAGTGTTGAAAAACCACTTTTCGCACTTGTGTTAGTCTTGAAAAACCACTTTTGCACTTGTATTAGTGTGGAAAAACCACTTTCCGCACTTGTGTTAGTGTTGAAAAACAACTTTTCGCACTTGTGTTAGTGTTGAAAAACCACTTTTTACACTTGTGTTGGTGCAGGAAACCACTTTTGCACTTGTATTAGTGTGGAAAAAACACTTTTTGCACTTGTGATAGTGTTGAAAAACCACTTTTCGCACTTGTGTTAGTGTTGAAAAACCACTTTTCGCACTTGTGTTGGTGCAGGAAACCACTTTTGCACTTCTATTAGTGTGGAAAAACCACTTTTCGCACTTGTGTTAGTGTTGAAAAACCACTTTTCGCACTTGTGTTAGTGTTGAAAAACCACTTTTCGCACTTGTGTTAGTGTTGAAAAACCACTTTTCGCACTTGTGTTAGTGTTGAAAAACCACTTTTCGCACTTGTGTTGGTGCAGGAAACCACTTTTGCACTTGTATTCGTGTGGAAAAACCACTTTTCGCACTTGTGTTGGTGCAGGAAACCACTTTTGCACTTGTATTAGTGTGGAAAAACCACTTTTCGCACTTATGTTAGTGTTGAAAAACCACTTTTCGCAATTGTGTTAGTGTTGAAAAACCACTTTTCGCACTTGTGTTAGTGTTGAAAAACCACTTTTTGCACTTGTATTAGTGTTGAAAAACCACTTTTCGCACTTGTGTTGGTGCAGGAACCACTTTTGCACTTGTATTAGTGTGGAAAAACCACTTTTCGCACTTGTGTTGGTGTTGAAAAACCACTTTTCGCACTTGTGTTAGTGTTGAAAAACCACTTTTTGCACTTGTGTTGGTGCAGGAAACCACTTTTGCGCTTGTATTAGTGTGGAAAAACCACTTTTCGCACTTGTGTTAGTGTTGAAAAACCACTTTTTGCACTTGTATTAGTGTTGAAAAACCACTTTTCGCACTTGTGTTAGTGTTGAAAAACCACTTTTCGCACTTGTGTTGGTGCAGGAAACCACTTTTGCACTTGTATTAGTGTGGAAAAACCACTTTTCGCACTTGTGTTAGTGTTGAAAAACCACTTTTCGCACTTGTGTTAGTGTTGAAAAACCACTTTTCGCACTTGTGTTGGTGCAGGAAACCACTTTTGCACTTGTATTAGTGTGGAAAAACCACTTTTCGCACTTGTGTTGGTGCAGGAAACCACTTTTGCACTTGTATTAGTGTGGAAAAACCACTTTTCGCACTTATGTTAGTGTTGAAAAACCACTTTTCGCAATTGTGTTAGTGTTGAAAAACCACTTTTCGCACTTGTGTTAGTGTTGAAAAACCACTTTTTGCACTTGTATTAGTGTTGAAAAACCACTTTTCGCACTTGTGTTGGTGCAGGAAACCACTTTTGCACTTGTATTAGTGTGGAAAAACCACTTTTCGCACTTATGTTAGTGTTGAAAAACCACTTTTCGCACTTGTGTTGGTGTTGAAAAACCACTTTTCGCACTTGTGTTAGTGTTGAAAAACCACTTTTCGCACTTGTGTTGGTGCAGGAAACCACTTTTGCGCTTGTATTAGTGTGGAAAAACCACTTTTCGCACTTGTGTTAGTGTTGAAAAACCACTTTTTGCACTTGTATTAGTGTTGAAAAACCACTTTTCGCACTTGTGCTGGTGCAGGAAACCACTTTTGCACTTGTATTAGTGTGGAAAAAACACTTTTCGCACTTGTGTTAGTGTTGAAAAACCGCTTTTCGCACTTGTGTTAGTGTTGAAAAACCACTTTTCGCACTTGTGTTGGTGCAGGAAACCGCTTTTGCACTTGTATTAGTGTGGAAAAACCACTTTTCGCACTTGTGTTAGTGTTGAAAAACCACTTTTCGCACTTGTGTTAGTGTTGAAAAACCACTTTTCGCACTTGTGTTGGTGCAGGAAACCACTTTTCGCACTTGTGTTAGTGTTGAAAAACCACTTTTCGCACTTGTGTTAGTGTTGAAAAAAACCACTTTTCGCACTTGTGTTGGTGCAGGAAACCACTTTTGCACTTGTAATAGTGTGGAAAAAACACTTTTTGCACTTGTGATAGTGTTGAAAAACCACTTTTCGCACTTGTGTTAGTGTTGAAAAACCACTTTTCGCACTTGTGTTCGTGTTGAAAAACCACTTTTCGCACTTGTGTTGGTGCAGGAAACCACTTTTGCACTTGTATTAGTGTGGAAAAACCACTTTTCGCACTTGTGTTAGTGTTGAAAAACAACTTTTCGCACTTGTGTTAGTGTTGAAAAACCACTTTTCGCACTTGTGTTGGTGCAGGAAACCACTTTTGCACTTGTATTAGTGTGGAAAAACCACTTTTCGCACTTGTGTTAGTGATGAAAAACCACTTTTCGCACTTGTATTAGTGTTGAAAAACCACTTTTTGCACTTGTGTTGGTGCAGGAAACCACTTTTGCACTTGTATTAGTGTGGAAAAAACACTTTTTGCACTTGTGATAGTGTTGAAAAACCACTTTTCGCACTTTTGTTAGTGTTGAAAAACCAATTTTCACACTTGTGTTGGTGCAGGAAACCACTTTTGCACTTGTATTAGTGTGGAAAAACCACTTTTCGCACTGTGTTAGTGTTGAAAAACCACTTTTCGCACTTGTGTTAGTGTTGAAAAACCACTTTTCGCACTTGTGTTAGTGTTGAAAAACCACTTTTCGCACTAGTGTTGGTGCAGGAACCACTTTTGCACTTGTATTAGTGTGGAAAAAACACTTTTCGCACTTGTGTTAGTGTTGAAAAACCACTTTTTGCACTTGTGTTAGTGTTGAAAAACCACTTTTCGCACTTGTGTTGGTGCAGGAAACCACTTTTGCACTTGTATTAGTGTGGAAAAAACACTTTTTGCACTTGTGATAGTGTTGAAAAACCACTTTTCGCACTTGTGTTAGTGTTGAAAAACCACTTTTCGCACTTGTGTTGGTGCAGGAAACCACTTTTGCACTTGTATTAGTGTGGAAAAACCACTTTTCGCACTTGTGTTAGTGTTGAAAAACCACTTTTCGCACTTGTGTTAGTGTTGAAAAACCACTTTTCTCACTTGTGTTGGTGCAGGAAACCACTTTTGCACTTGTATTAGTGTGGAAAAACCACTTTTCGCACTTGTGTTATTGTTGAAAAACCACTTTTCGCACTTGTGTTAGTGCAGGAAACCACTTTTGCACTTGTATTAGTGTGGAAAAAACACTTTTTGCACTTGTATTAGTGTGGAAAAAACACTTTTTGCACTTGTATTAGTGTAGAAAAAACACTTTTTGCACTTGTGATAGTGTTGAAAAAACACTTTTCGCACTTGTGTTAGTGTTGAAAAACCACTTTTCGCACTTGTGTTAGTGTTGAAAAACCTCTTTTCGCACTTGTGTTAGTGTTGAAAAACCACTTTTCGCAGTTGTGTTGGTGCAGGAAACCACTTTTGCACTTGTATTAGTGTGGAAAAAACACTTTTCGCACTTGTGTTAGTGTTGAAAAACCACTTTTCGCACTTGTGTTAGTCTTGAAAAACCACTTTTGCACTTGTATTAGTGTGGAAAAACCACTTTCCGCACTTGTGTTAGTGTTGAAAAACAACTTTTCGCACTTGTGTTAGTGTTGAAAAACCACTTTTTGCACTTGTGTTGGTGCAGGAAACCACTTTTGCACTTGTATTAGTGTGGAAAAAACACTTTTTGCACTTGTGATAGTGTTGAAAAACCACTTTTCGCACTTGTGTTAGTGTTGAAAAACCACTTTTCGCACTTGTGTTGGTGCAGGAAACCACTTTTGCACTTCTATTAGTGTGGAAAAACTACTTTTCGCACTTGTGTTAGTGTTGAAAAACCACTTTTCGCACTTGTGTTAGTGTTGAAAAACCACTTTTCGCACTTGTGTTAGTGTTGAAAAACCACTTTTCGCACTTGTGTTAGTGTTGAAAAACCACTTTTCGCACTTGTGTTGGTGCAGGAAACCACTTTTGCACTTGTATTCGTGTGGAAAAACCACTTTTCGCACTTGTGTTGGTGCAGGAAACCACTTTTGCACTTGTATTAGTGTGGAAAAACCACTTTTCGCACTTATGTTAGTGTTGAAAAACCACTTTTCGCAATTGTGTTAGTGTTGAAAAACCACTTTTCGCACTTGTGTTAGTGTTGAAAAACCACTTTTTGCACTTGTATTAGTGTTGAAAAACCACTTTTCGCACTTGTGTTGGTGCAGGAAACCACTTTTGCACTTGTATTAGTGTGGAAAAACCACTTTTCGCACTTGTGTTGGTGTTGAAAAACCACTTTTTGCACTTGTGTTAGTGTTGAAAAACCACTTTTTGCACTTGTGTTGGTGCAAGAAACCACTTTTGCGCTTGTATTAGTGTGGAAAAACCACTTTTCGCACTTGTGTTAGTGTTGAAAAACGACTTTTTGCACTTGTATTAGTGTTGAAAAACCACTTTTCGCACTTGTGCTGGTGCAGGAAACCACTTTTGCACTTGTATTCGTGTGGAAAAAACACTTTTTGCACTTGTGATAGTGTTGAAAAACCACTTTTCGCACTTTTGTTAGTGTTGAAAAACCACTTTTCACACTTGTGTTGGTGCAGGAAACCACTTTTGCACTTGTATTAGTGTGGAAAAACCACTTTTCGCACTTGTGTTAGTGTTGAAAAACCACTTTTCGCACTTGTGTTAGTGTTGAAAAACCACTTTTCGCACTAGTGTTGGTGCAGGAAACCACTTTTGCACTTGCATTAGTGTGGAAAAAACACTTTTCGCACTTGTGTTAGTGTTGAAAAACCACTTTTTGCACTTGTGTTAGTGTTGAAAAACCACTTTTCGCACTTGTGTTGGTGCAGGAAACCACTTTTGCACTTGTATTAGTGTGGAAAAACACTTTTTGCACTTGTGATAGTGTTGAAAAACCACTTTTCGCACTTGTGTTAGTGTTGAAAAACCACTTTTCGCACTTGTGTTGGTGCAGGAAACCACTTTTGCACTTGTATTAGTGTGGAAAAACCACTTTTCGCACTTATGTTAGTGTTGAAAAACCACTTTTCGCAATTGTGTTAGTGTTGAAAAACAACTTTTCGCACTTGTGTTAGTGTTGAAAAACCACTTTTTGCACTTGTATTAGTGTTGAAAAACCACTTTTCGCACTTGTGTTGGTGCAGGAAACCACTTTTGCACTTGTATTAGTGTGGAAAAACCACTTTTCGCACTTGTGTTAGTGTTGAAAAACCACTTTTCGCACTTGTGTTGGTGTTGAAAAACCACTTTTCGCACTTGTGTTAGTGTTGAAAAACCACTTTTCGCACTTGTGTTGGTGCAGGAAACCACTTTTGCGCTTGTATTAGTGTGGAAAAACCACTTTTCGCACTTGTGTTAGTGTTGAAAAACCACTTTTTGCACTTGTATTAGTGTTGAAAAAACACTTTTCGCACTTGTGCTGGTGCAGGAAACCACTTTTGCACTTGTATTAGTGTGGAAAAAACACTTTTCGCACTTGTGTTAGTGTTGAAAAACTGCTTTTCGCACTTGTGTTAGTGTTGAAAAACCACTTTTCGCACTTGTGTTGGTGCAGGAAACCACTTTTGCACTTGTATTAGTGTGGAAAAAACACTTTTTGCACTTGTGATAGTGTTGAAAAACCACTTTTCGCACTTGTGTTAGTGTTGAAAAACCACTTTTCGCACTTGTGTTGGTGCAGGAAACCACTTTTGCACTTCTATTAGTGTGGAAAAACCACTTTTCGCACTTGTGTTAGTGTTGAAAAACCACTTTTCGCACTTGTGTTAGTGTTGAAAAACCACTTTTCGCACTTGTGTTAGTGTTGAAAAACCACTTTTCGCACTTGTGTTAGTGTTGAAAAACCACTTTTCGCACTTGTGTTGGTGCAGGAAACCACTTTTGCACTTGTATTCGTGTGGAAAAACCACTTTTCGCACTTGTGTTGGTGCAGGAAACCACTTTTGCACTTGTATTAGTGTGGAAAAACCACTTTTCGCACTTATGTTAGTGTTGAAAAACCACTTTTCGCAATTGTGTTAGTGTTGAAAAACCACTTTTCGCACTTGTGTTAGTGTTGAAAAACCACTTTTTGCACTTGTATTAGTGTTGAAAAACCACTTTTCGCACTTGTGTTGGTGCAGGAAACCACTTTTGCACTTGTATTAGTGTGGAAAAACCACTTTTCGCACTTGTGTTGGTGTTGAAAAACCACTTTTCGCACTTGTGTTAGTGTTGAAAAACCACTTTTTGCACTTGTGTTGGTGCAAGAAACCACTTTTGCGCTTGTATTAGTGTGGAAAAACCACTTTTCGCACTTGTGTTAGTGTTGAAAAACCACTTTTTGCACTTGTATTAGTGTTGAAAAACCACTTTTCGCACTTGTGCTGGTGCAGGAAACCACTTTTGCACTTGTATTCGTGTGGAAAAAACACTTTTTGCACTTGTGATAGTGTTGAAAAACCACTTTTCGCACTTTTGTTAGTGTTGAAAAACCACTTTTCACACTTGTGTTGGTGCAGGAAACCACTTTTGCACTTGTATTAGTGTGGAAAAACCACTTTTCGCACTTGTGTTAGTGTTGAAAAACCACTTTTCGCACTTGTGTTAGTGTTGAAAAACCACTTTTCGCACTAGTGTTGGTGCAGGAAACCACTTTTGCACTTGCATTAGTGTGGAAAAAACACTTTTCGCACTTGTGTTAGTGTTGAAAAACCACTTTTTGCACTTGTGTTAGTGTTGAAAAACCACTTTTCGCACTTGTGTTGGTGCAGGAAACCACTTTTGCACTTGTATTAGTGTGGAAAAACACTTTTTGCACTTGTGATAGTGTTGAAAAACCACTTTTCGCACTTGTGTTAGTGTTGAAAAACCACTTTTCGCACTTGTGTTGGTGCAGGAAACCACTTTTGCACTTGTATTAGTGTGGAAAAACCACTTTTCGCACTTATGTTAGTGTTGAAAAACCACTTTTCGCAATTGTGTTAGTGTTGAAAAACAACTTTTCGCACTTGTGTTAGTGTTGAAAAACCACTTTTTGCACTTGTATTAGTGTTGAAAAACCACTTTTCGCACTTGTGTTGGTGCAGGAAACCACTTTTGCACTTGTATTAGTGTGGAAAAACCACTTTTCGCACTTGTGTTAGTGTTGAAAAACCACTTTTCGCACTTGTGTTGGTGTTGAAAAACCACTTTTCGCACTTGTGTTAGTGTTGAAAAACCACTTTTCGCACTTGTGTTGGTGCAGGAAACCACTTTTGCGCTTGTATTAGTGTGGAAAAACCACTTTTCGCACTTGTGTTAGTGTTGAAAAACCACTTTTTGCACTTGTATTAGTGTTGAAAAAACACTTTTCGCACTTGTGCTGGTGCAGGAAACCACTTTTGCACTTGTATTAGTGTGGAAAAAACACTTTTCGCACTTGTGTTAGTGTTGAAAAACTGCTTTTCGCACTTGTGTTAGTGTTGAAAAACCACTTTTCGCACTTGTGTTGGTGCAGGAAACCGCTTTTGCACTTGTATTAGTGTGGAAAAACCACTTTTCGCACTTGTGTTAGTGTTGAAAAACCACTTTTCGCACTTGTATTAGTGTTGAAAAACCACTTTTCGCACTTGTGCTGGTGCAGGAAACCACTTTTGCACTTGTATTCGTGTGGAAAAAACACTTTTTGCACTTGTGATAGTGTTGAAAAACCACTTTTCGCACTTTTGTTAGTGTTGAAAAACCACTTTTCACACTTGTGTTGGTGCAGGAAACCACTTTTGCACTTGTATTAGTGTGGAAAAACCACTTTTCGCACTTGTGTTAGTGTTGAAAAACCACTTTTCGCACTTGTGTTAGTGTTGAAAAACCACTTTTCGCACTAGTGTTGGTGCAGGAAACCACTTTTGCACTTGCATTAGTGTGGAAAAAACGCTTTTCGCACTTGTGTTAGTGTTGAAAAACCACTTTTTGCACTTGTGTTAGTGTTGAAAAACCACTTTTCGCACTTGTGTTGGTGCAGGAAACCACTTTTGCACTTGTATTAGTGTGGAAAAACACTTTTTGCACTTGTGATAGTGTTGAAAAACCACTTTTCGCACTTGTGTTAGTGTTGAAAAACCACTTTTCGCACTTGTGTTGGTGCAGGAAACCACTTTTGCACTTGTATTAGTGTGGAAAAACCACTTTTCGCACTTATGTTAGTGTTGAAAAACCACTTTTCGCAATTGTGTTAGTGTTGAAAAACAACTTTTCGCACTTGTGTTAGTGTTGAAAAACCACTTTTTGCACTTGTATTAGTGTTGAAAAACCACTTTTCGCACTTGTGTTGGTGCAGGAAACCACTTTTGCACTTGTATTAGTGTGGAAAAACCACTTTTCGCACTTGTGTTAGTGTTGAAAAACCACTTTTCGCACTTGTGTTGGTGTTGAAAAACCACTTTTCGCACTTGTGTTAGTGTTGAAAAACCACTTTTCGCACTTGTGTTGGTGCAGGAAACCACTTTTGCGCTTGTATTAGTGTGGAAAAACCACTTTTCGCACTTGTGTTAGTGTTGAAAAACCACTTTTTGCACTTGTATTAGTGTTGAAAAAACACTTTTCGCACTTGTGCTGGTGCAGGAAACCACTTTTGCACTTGTATTAGTGTGGAAAAAACACTTTTCGCACTTGTGTTAGTGTTGAAAAACTGCTTTTCGCACTTGTGTTAGTGTTGAAAAACCACTTTTCGCACTTGTGTTGGTGCAGGAAACCGCTTTTGCACTTGTATTAGTGTGGAAAAACCACTTTTCGCACTTGTGTTAGTGTTGAAAAACCACTTTTCGCACTTGTGTTAGTGTTGAAAAACCACTTTTCGCACTTGTGTTGGTGCAGGAAACCACTTTTCGCACTTGTGTTAGTGTTGAAAAACCACTTTTCGCACTTGTGTTAGTGTTGAAAAAACCACTTTTCGCACTTGTGTTGGTGCAGGAAACCAATTTTGCACTTGTATTAGTGTGGAAAAAACACTTTTTGCACTTGTGATAGTGTTGAAAAACCACTTTTCGCACTTGTGTTAGTGTTGAAAAACCACTTTTCGCACTTGTGTTCGTGTTGAAAAACCACTTTTCGCACTTGTGTTGGTGCAGGAAACCACTTTTGCACTTGTATTAGTGTGGAAAAACCACTTTTCGCACTTGTGTTAGTGTTGAAAAACAACTTTTCGCACTTGTGTTAGTGTTGAAAAACCACTTTTTGCACTTGTGTTGGTGCAGGAAACCACTTTTGCACTTGTATTAGTGTTGAAAAACCACTTTTCGCACTTGTGTTGGTGTTGAAAAACCACTTTTCGCACTTGTGTTAGTGTTGAAAAACCACTTTTCGCACTTGTGTTGGTGCAGGAAACCACTTTTGCGCTTGTATTAGTGTGGAAAAACCACTTTTCGCACTTGTGTTAGTGTTGAAAAACCACTTTTTGCACTTGTATTAGTGTTGAAAAAACACTTTTCGCACTTGTGCTGGTGCAGGAAACCACTTTTGCACTTGTATTAGTGTGGAAAAAACACTTTTCGCACTTGTGTTAGTGTTGAAAAACTGCTTTTCGCACTTGTGTTAGTGTTGAAAAACCACTTTTCGCACTTGTGTTGGTGCAGGAAACCGCTTTTGCACTTGTATTAGTGTGGAAAAACCACTTTTCGCACTTGTGTTAGTGTTGAAAAACCACTTTTCGCACTTGTGTTAGTGTTGAAAAACCACTTTTCGCACTTGTGTTGGTGCAGGAAACCACTTTTCGCACTTGTGTTAGTGTTGAAAAACCACTTTTCGCACTTGTGTTAGTGTTGAAAAAACCACTTTTCGCACTTGTGTTGGTGCAGGAAACCAATTTTGCACTTGTATTAGTGTGGAAAAACCACTTTTTGCACTTGTGATAGTGTTGAAAAACCACTTTTCGCACTTGTGTTAGTGTTGAAAAACCACTTTTCGCACTTGTGTTCGTGTTGAAAAACCACTTTTCGCACTTGTGTTGGTGCAGGAAACCACTTTTGCACTTGTATTAGTGTGGAAAAACCACTTTTCGCACTTGTGTTAGTGTTGAAAAACAACTTTTCGCACTTGTGTTAGTGTTGAAAAACCACTTTTCGCACTTGTGTTGGTGCAGGAAACCACTTTTGCACTTGTATTAGTGTGGAAAAACCACTTTTCGCACTTGTGTTAGTGATGAAAAACCACTTTTCGCACTTGTATTAGTGTTGAAAAACCACTTTTTGCACTTGTGTTGGTGCAGGAAACCACTTTTGCACTTGTATTAGTGTGGAAAAAACACTTTTTGCACTTGTGATAGTGTTGAAAAACCACTTTTCGCACTTTTGTTAGTGTTGAAAAACCACTTTTCACACTTGTGTTGGTGCAGGAAACCACTTTTGCACTTGTATTAGTGTGGAAAAAACACTTTTTGCACTTGTGATAGTGTTGAAAAACCACTTTTCGCACTTGTGTTAGTGTTGAAAAACCACTTTTCGCACTTGTGTTGGTGCAGGAAACCACTTTTGCACTTGTATTAGTGTGGAAAAACCACTTTTCGCACTTGTGTTAGTGTTGAAAAACCACTTTTCGCACTTGTGTTAGTGTTGAAAAACCACTTTTCTCACTTGTGTTGGTGCAGGAAACCACTTTTGCACTTGTATTAGTGTGGAAAAACCACTTTTCGCACTTGTGTTATTGTTGAAAAACCACTTTTCGCACTTGTGTTAGTGCAGGAAACCACTTTTGCACTTGTATTAGTGTGGAAAAAACACTTTTTGCACTTGTATTAGTGTGGAAAAAACACTTTTTGCACTTGTATTAGTGTAGAAAAAACACTTTTTGCACTTGTGATAGTGTTGAAAAAACACTTTTCGCACTTGTGTTAGTGTTGAAAAACCACTTTTCGCACTTGTGTTAGTGTTGAAAAACCTCTTTTCGCACTTGTGTTAGTGTTGAAAAACCACTTTTCGCAGTTGTGTTGGTGCAGGAAACCACTTTTGCACTTGTATTAGTGTGGAAAAAACACTTTTCGCACTTGTGTTAGTGTTGAAAAACCACTTTTCGCACTTGTGTTAGTCTTGAAAAACCACTTTTGCACTTGTATTAGTGTGGAAAAACCACTTTCCGCACTTGTGTTAGTGTTGAAAAACAACTTTTCGCACTTGTGTTAGTGTTGAAAAACCACTTTTTACACTTGTGTTGGTGCAGGAAACCACTTTTGCACTTGTATTAGTGTGGAAAAAACACTTTTTGCACTTGTGATAGTGTTGAAAAACCACTTTTCGCACTTGTGTTAGTGTTGAAAAACCACTTTTCGCACTTGTGTTGGTGCAGGAAACCACTTTTGCACTTCTATTAGTGTGGAAAAACCACTTTTCGCACTTGTGTTAGTGTTGAAAAACCACTTTTCGCACTTGTGTTAGTGTTGAAAAACCACTTTTCGCACTTGTGTTAGTGTTGAAAAACCACTTTTCGCACTTGTGTTAGTGTTGAAAAACCACTTTTCGCACTTGTGTTGGTGCAGGAAACCACTTTTGCACTTGTATTCGTGTGGAAAAACCACTTTTCGCACTTGTGTTGGTGCAGGAAACCACTTTTGCACTTGTATTAGTGTGGAAAAACCACTTTTCGCACTTATGTTAGTGTTGAAAAACCACTTTTCGCAATTGTGTTAGTGTTGAAAAACCACTTTTCGCACTTGTGTTAGTGTTGAAAAACCACTTTTTGCACTTGTATTAGTGTTGAAAAACCACTTTTCGCACTTGTGTTGGTGCAGGAAACCACTTTTGCACTTGTATTAGTGTGGAAAAACCACTTTTCGCACTTGTGTTGGTGTTGAAAAACCACTTTTCGCACTTGTGTTAGTGTTGAAAAACCACTTTTTGCACTTGTGTTGGTGCAGGAAACCACTTTTGCGCTTGTATTAGTGTGGAAAAACCACTTTTCGCACTTGTGTTAGTGTTGAAAAACCACTTTTTGCACTTGTATTAGTGTTGAAAAACCACTTTTCGCACTTGTGTTAGTGTTGAAAAACCACTTTTCGCACTTGTGTTGGTGCAGGAAACCACTTTTGCACTTGTATTAGTGTGGAAAAACCACTTTTCGCACTTGTGTTAGTGTTGAAAAACCACTTTTCGCACTTGTGTTAGTGTTGAAAAACCACTTTTCGCACTTGTGTTGGTGCAGGAAACCACTTTTGCACTTGTATTAGTGTGGAAAAACCACTTTTCGCACTTGTGTTGGTGCAGGAAACCACTTTTGCACTTGTATTAGTGTGGAAAAACCACTTTTCGCACTTATGTTAGTGTTGAAAAACCACTTTTCGCAATTGTGTTAGTGTTGAAAAACCACTTTTCGCACTTGTGTTAGTGTTGAAAAACCACTTTTTGCACTTGTATTAGTGTTGAAAAACCACTTTTCGCACTTGTGTTGGTGCAGGAAACCACTTTTGCACTTGTATTAGTGTGGAAAAACCACTTTTCGCACTTATGTTAGTGTTGAAAAACCACTTTTCGCACTTGTGTTGGTGTTGAAAAACCACTTTTCGCACTTGTGTTAGTGTTGAAAAACCACTTTTCGCACTTGTGTTGGTGCAGGAAACCACTTTTGCGCTTGTATTAGTGTGGAAAAACCACTTTTCGCACTTGTGTTAGTGTTGAAAAACCACTTTTTGCACTTGTATTAGTGTTGAAAAACCACTTTTCGCACTTGTGCTGGTGCAGGAAACCACTTTTGCACTTGTATTAGTGTGGAAAAAACACTTTTCGCACTTGTGTTAGTGTTGAAAAACCGCTTTTCGCACTTGTGTTAGTGTTGAAAAACCACTTTTCGCACTTGTGTTGGTGCAGGAAACCGCTTTTGCACTTGTATTAGTGTGGAAAAACCACTTTTCGCACTTGTGTTAGTGTTGAAAAACCACTTTTCGCACTTGTGTTAGTGTTGAAAAACCACTTTTCGCACTTGTGTTGGTGCAGGAAACCACTTTTCGCACTTGTGTTAGTGTTGAAAAACCACTTTTCGCACTTGTGTTAGTGTTGAAAAAACCACTTTTCGCACTTGTGTTGGTGCAGGAAACCACTTTTGCACTTGTAATAGTGTGGAAAAAACACTTTTTGCACTTGTGATAGTGTTGAAAAACCACTTTTCGCACTTGTGTTAGTGTTGAAAAACCACTTTTCGCACTTGTGTTCGTGTTGAAAAACCACTTTTCGCACTTGTGTTGGTGCAGGAAACCACTTTTGCACTTGTATTAGTGTGGAAAAACCACTTTTCGCACTTGTGTTAGTGTTGAAAAACAACTTTTCGCACTTGTGTTAGTGTTGAAAAACCACTTTTCGCACTTGTGTTGGTGCAGGAAACCACTTTTGCACTTGTATTAGTGTGGAAAAACCACTTTTCGCACTTGTGTTAGTGATGAAAAACCACTTTTCGCACTTGTATTAGTGTTGAAAAACCACTTTTTGCACTTGTGTTGGTGCAGGAAACCACTTTTGCACTTGTATTAGTGTGGAAAAAACACTTTTTGCACTTGTGATAGTGTTGAAAAACCACTTTTCGCACTTTTGTTAGTGTTGAAAAACCAATTTTCACACTTGTGTTGGTGCAGGAAACCACTTTTGCACTTGTATTAGTGTGGAAAAACCACTTTTCGCACTGTGTTAGTGTTGAAAAACCACTTTTCGCACTTGTGTTAGTGTTGAAAAACCACTTTTCGCACTTGTGTTAGTGTTGAAAAACCACTTTTCGCACTAGTGTTGGTGCAGGAACCACTTTTGCACTTGTATTAGTGTGGAAAAAACACTTTTCGCACTTGTGTTAGTGTTGAAAAACCACTTTTTGCACTTGTGTTAGTGTTGAAAAACCACTTTTCGCACTTGTGTTGGTGCAGGAAACCACTTTTGCACTTGTATTAGTGTGGAAAAACCACTTTTCGCACTTGTGTTAGTGCAGGAAACCACTTTTGCACTTGTATTAGTGTGGAAAAAACACTTTTTGCACTTGTATTAGTGTGGAAAAAACACTTTTCGCACTTGTGTTAGTGTTGAAAAACCACTTTTCGCACTTGTGTTAGTGTTGAAAAACCTCTTTTCGCACTTGTGTTAGTGTTGAAAAACCACTTTTCGCAGTTGTGTTGGTGCAGGAAACCACTTTTGCACTTGTATTAGTGTGGAAAAAACACTTTTCGCACTTGTGTTAGTGTTGAAAAACCACTTTTCGCACTTGTGTTAGTCTTGAAAAACCACTTTTGCACTTGTATTAGTGTGGAAAAACCACTTTCCGCACTTGTGTTAGTGTTGAAAAACAACTTTTCGCACTTGTGTTAGTGTTGAAAAACCACTTTTTGCACTTGTGTTGGTGCAGGAAACCACTTTTGCACTTGTATTAGTGTGGAAAAAACACTTTTTGCACTTGTGATAGTGTTGAAAAACCACTTTTCGCACTTGTGTTAGTGTTGAAAAACCACTTTTCGCACTTGTGTTGGTGCAGGAAACCACTTTTGCACTTCTATTAGTGTGGAAAAACCACTTTTCGCACTTGTGTTAGTGTTGAAAAACCACTTTTCGCACTTGTGTTAGTGTTGAAAAACCACTTTTCGCACTTGTGTTAGTGTTGAAAAACCACTTTTCGCACTTGTGTTAGTGTTGAAAAACCACTTTTCGCACTTGTGTTGGTGCAGGAAACCACTTTTGCACTTGTATTCGTGTGGAAAAACCACTTTTCGCACTTGTGTTGGTGCAGGAAACCACTTTTGCACTTGTATTAGTGTGGAAAAACCACTTTTCGCACTTATGTTAGTGTTGAAAAACCACTTTTCGCAATTGTGTTAGTGTTGAAAAACCACTTTTCGCACTTGTGTTAGTGTTGAAAAACCACTTTTTGCACTTGTATTAGTGTTGAAAAACCACTTTTCGCACTTGTGTTGGTGCAGGAAACCACTTTTGCACTTGTATTAGTGTGGAAAAACCACTTTTCGCACTTGTGTTGGTGTTGAAAAACCACTTTTTGCACTTGTGTTAGTGTTGAAAAACCACTTTTTGCACTTGTGTTGGTGCAAGAAACCACTTTTGCGCTTGTATTAGTGTGGAAAAACCACTTTTCGCACTTGTGTTAGTGTTGAAAAACGACTTTTTGCACTTGTATTAGTGTTGAAAAACCACTTTTCGCACTTGTGCTGGTGCAGGAAACCACTTTTGCACTTGTATTCGTGTGGAAAAAACACTTTTTGCACTTGTGATAGTGTTGAAAAACCACTTTTCGCACTTTTGTTAGTGTTGAAAAACCACTTTTCACACTTGTGTTGGTGCAGGAAACCACTTTTGCACTTGTATTAGTGTGGAAAAACCACTTTTCGCACTTGTGTTAGTGTTGAAAAACCACTTTTCGCACTTGTGTTAGTGTTGAAAAACCACTTTTCGCACTAGTGTTGGTGCAGGAAACCACTTTTGCACTTGCATTAGTGTGGAAAAAACACTTTTCGCACTTGTGTTAGTGTTGAAAAACCACTTTTTGCACTTGTGTTAGTGTTGAAAAACCACTTTTCGCACTTGTGTTGGTGCAGGAAACCACTTTTGCACTTGTATTAGTGTGGAAAAACACTTTTTGCACTTGTGATAGTGTTGAAAAACCACTTTTCGCACTTGTGTTAGTGTTGAAAAACCACTTTTCGCACTTGTGTTGGTGCAGGAAACCACTTTTGCACTTGTATTAGTGTGGAAAAACCACTTTTCGCACTTATGTTAGTGTTGAAAAACCACTTTTCGCAATTGTGTTAGTGTTGAAAAACAACTTTTCGCACTTGTGTTAGTGTTGAAAAACCACTTTTTGCACTTGTATTAGTGTTGAAAAACCACTTTTCGCACTTGTGTTGGTGCAGGAAACCACTTTTGCACTTGTATTAGTGTGGAAAAACCACTTTTCGCACTTGTGTTAGTGTTGAAAAACCACTTTTCGCACTTGTGTTGGTGTTGAAAAACCACTTTTCGCACTTGTGTTAGTGTTGAAAAACCACTTTTCGCACTTGTGTTGGTGCAGGAAACCACTTTTGCGCTTGTATTAGTGTGGAAAAACCACTTTTCGCACTTGTGTTAGTGTTGTAAAACCACTTTTTGCACTTGTATTAGTGTTGAAAAAACACTTTTCGCACTTGTGCTGGTGCAGGAAACCACTTTTGCACTTGTATTAGTGTGGAAAAAACACTTTTCGCACTTGTGTTAGTGTTGAAAAACTGCTTTTCGCACTTGTGTTAGTGTTGAAAAACCACTTTTCGCACTTGTGTTGGTGCAGGAAACCACTTTTGCACTTGTATTAGTGTGGAAAAAACACTTTTTGCACTTGTGATAGTGTTGAAAAACCACTTTTCGCACTTGTGTTAGTGTTGAAAAACCACTTTTCGCACTTGTGTTGGTGCAGGAAACCACTTTTGCACTTCTATTAGTGTGGAAAAACCACTTTTCGCACTTGTGTTAGTGTTGAAAAACCACTTTTCGCACTTGTGTTAGTGTTGAAAAACCACTTTTCGCACTTGTGTTAGTGTTGAAAAACCACTTTTCGCACTTGTGTTAGTGTTGAAAAACCACTTTTCGCACTTGTGTTGGTGCAGGAAACCACTTTTGCACTTGTATTCGTGTGGAAAAACCACTTTTCGCACTTGTGTTGGTGCAGGAAACCACTTTTGCACTTGTATTAGTGTGGAAAAACCACTTTTCGCACTTATGTTAGTGTTGAAAAACCACTTTTCGCAATTGTGTTAGTGTTGAAAAACCACTTTTCGCACTTGTGTTAGTGTTGAAAAACCACTTTTTGCACTTGTATTAGTGTTGAAAAACCACTTTTCGCACTTGTGTTGGTGCAGGAAACCACTTTTGCACTTGTATTAGTGTGGAAAAACCACTTTTCGCACTTGTGTTGGTGTTGAAAAACCACTTTTCGCACTTGTGTTAGTGTTGAAAAACCACTTTTTGCACTTGTGTTGGTGCAAGAAACCACTTTTGCGCTTGTATTAGTGTGGAAAAACCACTTTTCGCACTTGTGTTAGTGTTGAAAAACCACTTTTTGCACTTGTATTAGTGTTGAAAAACCACTTTTCGCACTTGTGCTGGTGCAGGAAACCACTTTTGCACTTGTATTCGTGTGGAAAAAACACTTTTTGCACTTGTGATAGTGTTGAAAAACCACTTTTCGCACTTTTGTTAGTGTTGAAAAACCACTTTTCACACTTGTGTTGGTGCAGGAAACCACTTTTGCACTTGTATTAGTGTGGAAAAACCACTTTTCGCACTTGTGTTAGTGTTGAAAAACCACTTTTCGCACTTGTGTTAGTGTTGAAAAACCACTTTTCGCACTAGTGTTGGTGCAGGAAACCACTTTTGCACTTGCATTAGTGTGGAAAAAACACTTTTCGCACTTGTGTTAGTGTTGAAAAACCACTTTTTGCACTTGTGTTAGTGTTGAAAAACCACTTTTCGCACTTGTGTTGGTGCAGGAAACCACTTTTGCACTTGTATTAGTGTGGAAAAACACTTTTTGCACTTGTGATAGTGTTGAAAAACCACTTTTCGCACTTGTGTTAGTGTTGAAAAACCACTTTTCGCACTTGTGTTGGTGCAGGAAACCACTTTTGCACTTGTATTAGTGTGGAAAAACCACTTTTCGCACTTATGTTAGTGTTGAAAAACCACTTTTCGCAATTGTGTTAGTGTTGAAAAACAACTTTTCGCACTTGTGTTAGTGTTGAAAAACCACTTTTTGCACTTGTATTAGTGTTGAAAAACCACTTTTCGCACTTGTGTTGGTGCAGGAAACCACTTTTGCACTTGTATTAGTGTGGAAAAACCACTTTTCGCACTTGTGTTAGTGTTGAAAAACCACTTTTCGCACTTGTGTTGGTGTTGAAAAACCACTTTTCGCACTTGTGTTAGTGTTGAAAAACCACTTTTCGCACTTGTGTTGGTGCAGGAAACCACTTTTGCGCTTGTATTAGTGTGGAAAAACCACTTTTCGCACTTGTGTTAGTGTTGAAAAACCACTTTTTGCACTTGTATTAGTGTTGAAAAAACACTTTTCGCACTTGTGCTGGTGCAGGAAACCACTTTTGCACTTGTATTAGTGTGGAAAAAACACTTTTCGCACTTGTGTTAGTGTTGAAAAACTGCTTTTCGCACTTGTGTTAGTGTTGAAAAACCACTTTTCGCACTTGTGTTGGTGCAGGAAACCGCTTTTGCACTTGTATTAGTGTGGAAAAACCACTTTTCGCACTTGTGTTAGTGTTGAAAAACCACTTTTCGCACTTGTGTTAGTGTTGAAAAACCACTTTTCGCACTTGTGTTGGTGCAGGAAACCACTTTTCGCACTTGTGTTAGTGTTGAAAAACCACTTTTCGCACTTGTGTTAGTGTTGAAAAAACCACTTTTCGCACTTGTGTTGGTGCAGGAAACCAATTTTGCACTTGTATTAGTGTGGAAAAAACACTTTTTGCACTTGTGATAGTGTTGAAAAACCACTTTTCGCACTTGTGTTAGTGTTGAAAAACCACTTTTCGCACTTGTGTTCGTGTTGAAAAACCACTTTTCGCACTTGTGTTGGTGCAGGAAACCACTTTTGCACTTGTATTAGTGTGGAAAAACCACTTTTCGCACTTGTGTTAGTGTTGAAAAACAACTTTTCGCACTTGTGTTAGTGTTGAAAAACCACTTTTTGCACTTGTGTTGGTGCAGGAAACCACTTTTGCACTTGTATTAGTGTGGAAAAACCACTTTTCGCACTTGTGTTAGTGTTGAAAAACCACTTTTCGCACTTGTGTTGGTGTTGAAAAACCACTTTTCGCACTTGTGTTAGTGTTGAAAAACCACTTTTCGCACTTGTGTTGGTGCAGGAAACCACTTTTGCGCTTGTATTAGTGTGGAAAAACCACTTTTCGCACTTGTGTTAGTGTTGAAAAACCACTTTTTGCACTTGTATTAGTGTTGAAAAAACACTTTTCGCACTTGTGCTGGTGCAGGAAACCACTTTTGCACTTGTATTAGTGTGGAAAAAACACTTTTCGCACTTGTGTTAGTGTTGAAAAACTGCTTTTCGCACTTGTGTTAGTGTTGAAAAACCACTTTTCGCACTTGTGTTGGTGCAGGAAACCGCTTTTGCACTTGTATTAGTGTGGAAAAACCACTTTTCGCACTTGTGTTAGTGTTGAAAAACCACTTTTCGCACTTGTGTTAGTGTTGAAAAACCACTTTTCGCACTTGTGTTGGTGCAGGAAACCACTTTTCGCACTTGTGTTAGTGTTGAAAAACCACTTTTCGCACTTGTGTTAGTGTTGAAAAAACCACTTTTCGCACTTGTGTTGGTGCAGGAAACCAATTTTGCACTTGTATTAGTGTGGAAAAAACACTTTTTGCACTTGTGATAGTGTTGAAAAACCACTTTTCGCACTTGTGTTAGTGTTGAAAAACCACTTTTCGCACTTGTGTTCGTGTTGAAAAACCACTTTTCGCACTTGTGTTGGTGCAGGAAACCACTTTTGCACTTGTATTAGTGTGGAAAAACCACTTTTCGCACTTGTGTTAGTGTTGAAAAACAACTTTTCGCACTTGTGTTAGTGTTGAAAAACCACTTTTCGCACTTGTGTTGGTGCAGGAAACCACTTTTGCACTTGTATTAGTGTGGAAAAACCACTTTTCGCACTTGTGTTAGTGATGAAAAACCACTTTTCGCACTTGTATTAGTGTTGAAAAACCACTTTTTGCACTTGTGTTGGTGCAGGAAACCACTTTTGCACTTGTATTAGTGTGGAAAAAACACTTTTTGCACTTGTGATAGTGTTGAAAAACCACTTTTCGCACTTTTGTTAGTGTTGAAAAACCACTTTTCACACTTGTGTTGGTGCAGGAAACCACTTTTGCACTTGTATTAGTGTGGAAAAACCACTTTTCGCACTGTGTTAGTGTTGAAAAACCACTTTTCGCACTTGTGTTAGTGTTGAAAAACCACTTTTCGCACTTGTGTTAGTGTTGAAAAACCACTTTTCGCACTAGTGTTGGTGCAGGAACCACTTTTGCACTTGTATTAGTGTGGAAAAAACACTTTTCGCACTTGTGTTAGTGTTGAAAAACCACTTTTTGCACTTGTGTTAGTGTTGAAAAACCACTTTTCGCACTTGGGTTGGTGCAGGAAACCACTTTTGCACTTGTATTAGTGTGGAAAAAACACTTTTTGCACTTGTGTTAGTGTTGAAAAACCACTTTTCGCACTTGTGTTGGTGCAGGAAACCACTTTTGCACTTGTATTAGTGTGGAAAAACCACTTTTCGCACTTGTGTTAGTGTTGAAAAACCACTTTTCGCACTTGTGTTAGTGTTGAAAAACCACTTTTCTCACTTGTGTTGGTGCAGGAAACCACTTTTGCACTTGTATTAGTGTGGAAAAACCACTTTTCGCACTTGTGTTATTGTTGAAAAACCACTTTTCGCACTTGTGTTAGTGCAGGAAACCACTTTTGCACTTGTATTAGTGTGGAAAAAACACTTTTTGCACTTGTATTAGTGTGGAAAAAACACTTTTTGCACTTGTATTAGTGTAGAAAAAACACTTTTTGCACTTGTGATAGTGTTGAAAAAACACTTTTCGCACTTGTGTTAGTGTTGAAAAACCACTTTTCGCACTTGTGTTAGTGTTGAAAAACCTCTTTTCACACTTGTGTTAGTGTTGAAAAACCACTTTTCGCAGTTGTGTTGGTGCAGGAAACCACTTTTGCACTTGTATTAGTGTGGAAAAAACACTTTTCGCACTTGTGTTAGTGTTGAAAAACCACTTTTCGCACTTGTGTTAGTCTTGAAAAACCACTTTTGCACTTGTATTAGTGTGGAAAAACCACTTTCCGCACTTGTGTTAGTGTTGAAAAACAACTTTTCGCACTTGTGTTAGTGTTGAAAAACCACTTTTTGCACTTGTGTTGGTGCAGGAAACCACTTTTGCACTTGTATTAGTGTGGAAAAAACACTTTTTGCACTTGTGATAGTGTTGAAAAACCACTTTTCGCACTTGTGTTAGTGTTGAAAAACCACTTTTCACACTTGTGTTGGTGCAGGAAACCACTTTTGCACTTCTATTAGTGTGGAAAAACCACTTTTCGCACTTGTGTTAGTGTTGAAAAACCACTTTTCGCACTTGTGTTAGTGTTGAAAAACCACTTTTCGCACTTGTGATAGTGTTGAAAAACCACTTTTTGCACTTGTGTTGGTGCAGGAAACCTATTTTGCGCTTGTATTAGTGTGGAAAAACCACTTTTCGCACTTGTGTTAGTGTTGAAAAACCACTTTTTGCACTTGTATTAGTGTTGAAAAACCACTTTTCGCACTTGTGCTGGTGCAGGAAACCACTTTTGCACTTGTATTAGTGTGGAAAAAACACTTTTTGCACTTGTGATAGTGTTGAAAAACCACTTTTCGCACTTTTGTTAGTGTTGAAAAACCACTTTTCACACTTGTGTTGGTGCAGGAAACCACTTTTGCACTTGTATTAGTGTGGAAAAACCACTTTTCGCACTTGTGTTAGTGTTGAAAAACCACTTTTCGCACTTGTGTTAGTGTTGAAAAACCACTTTTCGCACTAGTGTTGGTGCAGGAAACCACTTTTGCACTTGCATTAGTGTGGAAAAAACACTTTTCGCACTTGTGTTAGTGTTGAAAAACCACTTTTTGCACTTGTGTTAGTGTTGAAAAACCACTTTTCGCACTTGTGTTGGTGCAGGAAACCACTTTTGCACTTGTATTAGTGTGGAAAAAACACTTTTTGCACTTGTGATAGTGTTGAAAAACCTCTTTTCGCACTTGTGTTAGTGTTGAAAAACCACTTTTCGCACTTGTGTTGGTGCAGGAAACCACTTTTGCACTTGTATTAGTGTTGAAAAACCACTTTTCGCACTTTTGTTAGTGGTGAAAAACCACTTTTCGCACTTGTGTTGGTGCAGGAAACCACTTTTGCACTTGTATTAGTGTGTAAAAAACACTTTTCGCACTTGTGTTAGTGTTGAAAAACCACTTTTCGCACTTGTGTTAGTGTTGAAAAACCTCTTTTCGCACTTGTGTTAGTGTTGAAAAAACACTTTTCGCAGTTGTGTTGGTGCAGGAAACCACTTTTGCACTTGTATTAGTGTGGAAAAAACACTTTTCGCACTTGTGTTAGTGTTGAAAAACCACTTTTCGCACTTGTGTTAGTCTTGAAAAACCACTTTTGCACTTGTATTAGTGTGGAAAAACCACTTTCCGCACTTGTGTTAGTGTTGAAAAACAACTTTTCGCACTTGTGTTAGTGTTGAAAAACCACTTTTCGCACTTGTGTTGGTGCAGGAAACCACTTTTGCACTTGTATTAGTGTGGAAAAAACACTTTTTGCACTTGTGATAGTGTTGAAAAACCACTTTTCGCACTTGTGTTAGTGTTGAAAAACCACTTTTCGCACTTGTGTTGGTACAGGAAACCACTTTTGCACTTGTATTAGTGTGGAAAAACCACTTTTCGCACTTGTGTTAGTGTTGAAAAACCACTTTTCGCACTTGTGTTAGTGTTGAAAAACCACTTTTCGCACTTGTGTTAGTGTTGAAAAACCACTTTTCGCACTTGTGTTAGTGTTGAAAAACCACTTTTCGCACTTGTGTTGGTGCAGGAAACCACTTTTGCACTTGTATTAGTGTGGAAAAACCACTTTTCGCACTTGTGTTGGTGCAGGAAACCACTTTTGCACTTGTATTAGTGTGGAAAAACCACTTTTCGCACTTGTGTAAGTGTTGAAAAACCACTTTTCGCACTTGTGTTAGTGTTGAAAAACCACTTTTCGCACTTGTGTTAGTGTTGAAAAACCACTTTTTGCACTTGTATTAGTGTTGAAAAACCACTTTTCGCACTTGTGTTGGTGCAGGAAACCACTTTTGCACTTGTATTAGTGTGGGAAAACCACTTTTCGCACTTGTGTTAGTGTTGAAAAAC